>NC_092045.1:50596254-50671596 GCF_003086295.3 Arachis hypogaea
ATATAAAATTTAAATTAATTAAAAATTTAAATTTATTTTTATTTTGATATTTTGGTTTTTTTTTTTACAATTAGAAAAAAAATTTTAGTTAAAAATTAAAAAATAAATTTACTGATTTGTTGTTTACTAGATATTGCTCGACGTTATTTTTTTATTATTTAATTAAAAAATTTAATAATATAATTTAAAATTCAAAAATAAAAAATTATTTTTTCAAATTTTTTAATTTTTGTAAAATATTTTTTATTTTTTATTTTTTGGATTTTTTGGTATTTTTTATTTTTTACAATTAGAAAAAATATTTTTTTAGTTTAAATATTAAAAAAATAAATTTACAGATCTGTTGTTTAGTAGATATTGCTAGATTTATTTTTTTATTATTTAAATAAAAAACATTTAATAATATAATTTAAAAATTCAAAAATAAAAAATTTAGTTTTATAAAATTTTTACTTTTTGAAAAATATTTTTTATTTTTTATTCATCGGATAACGCTACACCTAAACAGTTGACTTTTTTGGCTGCACTTGTTCACAAATTAAGAATAAATTAATTTAAAAAATTTAAAATTTAATTTTTTTATTTTTTGTATATTTTTGGAATTTTTATTTTTTACAATTAGAAAAAATATTTTTTTAGTTTAAATATTAAAAAAAATTACAGATATGTTATTTACTAGATATTGCTGGACTTTATTTTTTTATTATTTAATAAAAAACATTTAATAATATAATTTAAAAATTCAAAAATAAAAAATTTAGTTTTATAAAATTTTACTTTTTGAAAAATATTTTTTATTTTTTATTCATCGGATAACGCTACACCTAAACAGTTGACTTTTTTGGCTGCACTTGTTCACAAATTAAGAATATATTAATTTAAAAAATTTAAAAATTTAATTTTTTATTTTTTGATATTTTTGAATTTTTATTTTTTTACAATTAGAAAAAAATATTTTTTTAGTTTAAATATTAAAAAAAATTACAGATATGTTATTTACTAGATATTGCTGGACTTTATTTTTTATTATTTAAATAAAAAATATTTAATAATATAATTTAAAAATCCAAAAATAAAAAATTTAGTTTTTTTAAATTTTTAATTTTTTAAAAATATTTTTTATTTTTTTACTCACCGGATAATGCTACACCTAGACAATTGACTTTTTTTGTTGCACTTCTTCAAAAATTAAGAATAAATTAATTTAAAAAATTTAAAATTTTAATTTTTTTATTTTTGGATATTTTTGGAATTTTTTATTTTTTTACAATTAGAAAAAAATATTTTTTTAATTTAAATACTAAAAAAAATAAATTTACAGATCTGTTGTTTAGTAGATATTGCTGGACTTTATTTTTTTGTTATTTAAATAAAAAATATTTAATAATATAATTTAAAAATTCAAAAATAAAAAATTTAGTTTTTTAAATTTTTTATTTTTTAAAAATATTTTTTATTTTTTATTCACCGGAAATACTACACCCAGACAGTTGACTTTTTTTGTTGTACTTATTCACAAATTAAGAATAAATTAAGTTAAAAAATTTAAAATTTTAATTTTTTATTTTCTGGATATTTTTGGTATTGTTTTTTTTTTACAATTAGAAAAAAAATTTTAGTTTAAAAATTAAAAAAATAAATTTACTGATTGTTGTTTACTAGATATTGCTCGACGTTATTTTTTTATTATTTAATTAAAAAAATTTAATAATATAATTTAAAAATTCAAAAATAAAAAATTTAGTTTTTTCAAATTTTTTAATTTTTGTAAAATATTTTTTATTTTTTTAATTTTTGGATTTTTTGGAATTTTTTATTTTTTACAATTAGAAAAAATATTTTTTTAGTTTAAATATTAAAAAAAATAAATTTACAGATCTGTTGTTTAGTAGATATGCTGATTTATTTTTTATTATTTAAATAAAAACATTTAATAATATAATTTAAAAATTCAAAAATAAAAAATTTAGTTTTTAAAATTTTTATTTTTAAAAATATTTTTTATTTTTTATTCATCGGATAACGCTACACCTAAACAGTTGACTTTTTTGCTGCACTTGTTCACAAATTAAGAATAAATTAATTTAAAAATTTAAAATTTAATTTTTTATTTTTTGTATATTTTTGGAATTTTTATTTTTTTACAATTAGAAAAAAATATTTTTTTAGTTTAAATATTAAAAAAAATAACAGATATGTTATTTACTAGATATTGCTAGACTTTATTTTTTATTATTTAAATAAAAACATTTAATAATATAATTTAAAAATTCAAAAATAAAAAATTTAGTTTTTTAAAATTTTTAATTTTTTAAAAATATTTTTTATTTTTTTATTCACCGGATAATGCTACACCTAGAGAGTTGACTTTTTTTTGCTGCACTTGTTCACAAATTAAGAATAAATAATTTATAAAATTTAAAATTTAATTTTTAATTTTTTTGTTTTTTGGAATTTTTTATTTTTTACAATTAGAAAAAAATATTTTTTTAGTTTAAATATTAAAGAAAAATAAATTTACAGATCTGTTATTTACTAGATATTGCTGGACTTTATTTTTTTTATTATTTAAATAAAAAACATTTAATAATGTAATTTAAAAATTCAAAAATAAAAAATTTAGTTTTTTAAATTTTTTATTTTTTAAAATATTTTTTATTTTTTATTCACCGGAAATACTACACCCAGACAGTTGACTTTTTTTGTTGTACTTATTCACAAATTAAGAATAAATTAAGTTAAAAAATTTAAAATTTTACTTTTTTATTTTCTGGATATTTTTGGTATTCTTTTTTTTTTACAATTAGAAAAAAAATTTTTAGTTTAAAATTAAAAAAATAAATTTACTGATTTGTTGTTTACTAGATATTGCTCGACGTTATTTTTTTATTATTTAATTAAAAAAATTTAATAATATAATTTAAAAATTCAAAAATAAAAAATTTAGTTTTTTCAAATTTTTTAATTTTTGTAAAATATTTTTTATTTTTTTATTTTTTGGAATTTTTTATTTTTTACAATTAGAAAAAATATTTTTTTAGTTTAAATATTAAAAAAAATAAATTTACAGATCTGTTGTTTAGTAGATATCGCTAGATTTTATTTTTTTATTATTTAAATAAAAAACATTTAATAATATAATTTAAAAATTCAAAAATAAAAAATTTAGTTTTATAAAATTTTTACTTTTTGAAAAATATTTTTTATTTTTTATTCATCGGATAACGCTACACCTAAACAGTTGACTTTTTTGGCTGCACTTGTTCACAAATTAAGAATAAATTAATTTAAAAAATTTAAAATTTAATTTTTTTATTTTTTGTATATTTTTGGAATTTTTTATTTTTTTACAATTAGAAAAAAAATATTTTTTTAGTTTAAATATTAAAAAAAATTACAGATATGTTATTTACTAGATATTGCTAGACTTTATTTTTTATTATTTAAATAAAAAATATTTAATAATATAATTTAAAAATTCAAAAATAAAAAATTTAGTTTTTTAAAATTTTTAATTTTTTAAAAATATTTTTTATTTTTTTATTCACCGGATAATGCTACACCTAGAGAGTTGACTTTTTTTTTGCTGCACTTGTTCACAAATTAAGAATAAATAATTTATAAAATTTTAAAATTTAATTTTTTAATTTTTTTGTTTTTTTGGAATTTTTTATTTTTTACAATTAGAAAAAAAATATTTTTTTTAGTTTAAATATTAAAGAAAAATAAATTTACAGATTTGTTATTTACTAGATATTCCTGGACTTTATTTTTTTTATTATTTAAATAAAAAACATTTAATAGTATAATTTAAAAATTCAAAAAAAATTAGTTTTATAAAATTTTATCTTTTTGAAAAATATTTTTTATTTTTTTATTCATCGGATAACGCTAAACCTAAACAGTTGACTTTTTTTGCTGCACTTGTTCACAAATTAAGAATATATTAATTTAAAAAATAAATTTTTTTTATTTTTTGTATATTTTTGGAATTTTTTATTTTTTTACAATTAGAAAAAAATATTTTTTAGTTTAAATATTAAAAAAATTACAGATATGTTATTTACTAGATATTGCTGGACTTTATTTTTTATTATTTAAATAAAAAACATTTAATAATATAATTTAAAAATTCAAAAATAAAAAATTTAGTTTTTTAAAATTTTTAATTTTTTTAAATTTTTAATTTTTTTAAAATATTTTTATTTTTTTACTCACCGGATAATGCTACACCTAGACAGTTGACTTTTTTTTGTTGCACTTCTTCACAAATTAAGAATAAATTAAGTTAAAAAATTTAAAATTTTAATTTTTTATTTTTTGGATATTTTTGGAATTTTTTTTTACAATTAGAAAAAAATATTTTTTTAGTTTAAATACTAAAAAAATAAATTTACAGATCTGTTGTTTAGTAGATATTGCTGGACTTTATTTTTTTGTTATTTAAATAAAAAACATTTAATAATATAATTTAAAAATTCAAAAATAAAAAATTTAGTTTTTTAAATTTTTTAATTTTTTTAAAATATTTTTTATTTTTTTATTCACCGGAAAATGCTACACCCAAACAGTTGACTTTTTTTGTTGCACTTATTCACAAATTAAGAATAAATTAAGTTAAAAAATTTAAAATTTTAATTTTTTTATTTTCTGGATATTTTTGGTATTCTTTATTTTTTTACAATTAGAAAAAAATATTTTTTTAGTTTAAAAATTAAAAAAATAAATTTACTGATTTGTTGTTTACTAGATATTGCTGGACATTATTTTTTATTATTAAATAAAAAATTTAATAATATAATTTAAAAATTAAAAATAAAAAATTTAGTTTTTTCAAATTTTTAATTTTTTAAAATATTTTTTATTTTTTTATTCACCGGATAATGCTACACCTAGACAGTTGCTTTTTTTGCTACACTTGTTCACAAATTAAGAATAAATTAATTTAAAAATTTAAAAATTTAAATTTTTTGGATTTTTTGGATTTTTTGGAATTTTTTATTTTTTACAATTAAAAAAAATATTTTTTTAGTTTAAATATTAAAAAAAAATTACAGATCTGTTGTTTAGTAGATATTGCTAGATTTTATTTTTTATTATTTAAATAAAAAAAATTAATAATATAATTTAAAAATTCAAAAATAAAAAATTTAGTTTTATAAAATTTTTACTTTTTGAAAAATATTTTTTATTTTTTTATTCATCGGATAACGCTACACCTAAACGGTTGACTTTTTTGGCTGCACTTGTTCACAAATTAAGAATATATTAATTTAAAAAATTTAAAAATTTAATTTTTTTATTTTTTGTATATTTTTGGAATTTTTTATTTTTTTACAATTAGAAAAAAATATTTTTTTAGTTTAAATATTAAAAAAAAATTTACATATCTGTTGTTTAGTAGATATTGCTGGACTTTATTTTTTTTTATTTAAATAAAAAACATTTAATAATATAATTTAAAATTCAAAAATAAAAAATTTAGTTTTTTAAAATTTTTAATTTTTTAAAATATTTTTTATTTTTTATTCACCGGATAATGCTACACCTAGACAGTTGACTTTTTTTGCTGCACTTGTTCACAAATTAAGAGTAAATTAATTTAAAAAATTTAAAATTTTAATTTTTTTATTTTTTGCATATTTTTAGAATTTTTTATTTTTTTACAATTAGAAAAAAATATTTTTTTAGTTTAAATATTAAAAAAAATTACAGATATGTTATTTACTAGATATTGCTAGACTTTACTTTTTATTATTTAAATAAAAAATATTTAATAATATAATTTAAAAATCCAAAAATAAAAAATTTAGTTTTTTAAATTTTTAATTTTTTAAAAATATTTTTTATTTTTTTACTCACCGGATAATGCTACACCTAGACAATTGACTTTTTTTTGTTGCACTTCTTCACAAATTAAGAATAAATTAAGTTAAAAAATTTAAAATTTTAATTTTTTTATTTTTTGGATATTTTTGGAATTTTTTATTTTTTACAATTAGAAAAAAATATTTTTTTAATTTAAATACTAAAAAAATAAATTTACAGATCTGTTGTTTAGTAGATATTGCTGGACTTTATTTTTTTGTTATTTAAATAAAAAATATTTAATAATATAATTTAAAAATTCAAAAATAAAAAATTTAGTTTTTTAAATTTTTTATTTTTTAAAATATTTTTTATTTTTTATTCACCGGAAAATACTACACCCAGACAGTTGACTTTTTTTGTTGTACTTATTCACAAATTAAGAATAAATTAAGTTAAAAATTTAAAATTTTAATTTTTTATTTTCTGGATATTTTTGGTATTCTTTTTTTTTTTACAATTAGAAAAAAAATTTTAGTTTAAAATTAAAAAAATAAATTTACTGATTTGTTGTTTACTAGATATTGCTCGACGTTATTTTTTTATTATTTAATTAAAAAAATTTAATAATATAATTTAAAAATTCAAAAATAAAAAATTTAGTTTTTTCAAATTCTTTAATTTTTGTAAAATATTTTTTATTTTTTTATTTTTTGGATTTTTTGGAATTTTTTATTTTTTACAATTAGAAAAAATATTTTTTTAGTTTAAATATTAAAAAAATAAATTTACAGATCTGTTGTTTAGTAGATATCGCTAGATTTTATTTTTTTATTATTTAAATAAAAAACATTTAATAATATAATTTAAAAATTCAGAAATAAAAAATTTAGTTTTATAAAATTTTTACTTTTTGAAAAATATTTTTTATTTTTTATTCATCGGATAACGCTACACCTAAACAGTTGACTTTTTTGGCTGCATTTGTTCACAAATTAAGAATAAATTAATTTAAAAAATTTAAAATTTAATTTTTTTATTTTTTGTATATTTTTGGAATTTTTTATTTTTTTACAATTAGAAAAAAATATTTTTTTGTTTAAATATTAAAAAAAATTACAGATATGTTATTTACTAGATATTGCTAGACTTTATTTTTTATTATTTAAATAAAAAACATTTAATAATATAATTTAAAAATTCAAAAATAAAAAATTTAGTTTTTTAAAATTTTTAATTTTTTAAAAATATTTTTTATTTTTTATTCACCGGATAATGCTACACCTAGAGAGTTGACTTTTTTTGCTGCACTTGTTCACAAATTAAGAATAAAATAATTTATAAAATTTAAAATTTAATTTTTTAATTTTTTTGTTTTTTGGAATTTTTTATTTTTACAATTAGAAAAAAATATTTTTTTAGTTTAAATATTAAAGAAAATAAATTTACAGATCTGTTATTTACTAGATATTGCTGGACTTTATTTTTTTATTATTTAAATAAAAAACATTTAATAATATAAGTTAAAAATTCAAAAAAAAATTAGTTTTTTAAAATTTTTACTTTTTGAAAAATATTTTTTATTTTTTTATTCATCGGATAACGCTAAACCTAAACGTTGACTTTTTTTGCTGCACTTGTTCACAAATTAAGAATATATTAATTTAAAAAATAATTTTTTTTTATTTTTTGTATATTTTTGGAATTTTTTATTTTTTTACAATTAGAAAAAAATATTTTTTTAGTTTAAATATTAAAAAAATTACAGATATGTTATTTACTAGATATTGCTGGACTTTATTTTCTATTATTTAAATAAAAAACATTTAATAATATAATTTAAAAATTCAAAAATAAAAAATTTAGTTTTTTAAAATTTTTAATTTTTTTAAATTTTTAATTTTTTAAAATATTTTTATTTTTTTACTCACCGGATAATGCTACACCTAGACAGTTGACTTTTTTTTGTTGCACTTCTTCACAAATTAAGAATAAATTAAGTTAAAAAATTTAAAATTTTAATTTTTTATTTTTTGGATATTTTTGGAATTTTTTTTTACAATTAGAAAAAAATATTTTTTTAGTTTAAATACTAAAAAAATAAATTTACAGATCTGTTGTTTAGTAGATATTGCTGGACTTTATTTTTTTGTTATTTAAATAAAAAACATTTAATAATATAATTTAAAAATTCAAAAATAAAAATTTAGTTTTTTAAATTTTTAATTTTTTAAAATATTTTTTATTTTTTATTCACCGGAAAATGCTACACCCAGACAGTTGACTTTTTTTGTTGCACTTATTCACAAATTAAGAATAAATTAAGTTAAAAAATTTAAAATTTTAATTTTTTATTTTCTGGATATTTTTGGTATTCTTTATTTTTTTTACAATTAGAAAAAAATATTTTTTTAGTTTAAAATTAAAAAAAATAAATTTACTGATTTGTTGTTTACTAGATATTGCTGGACATTATTTTTTATTATTAAATAAAAAAATTTAATAATATAATTTAAAAATTAAAAATAAAAAATTTAGTTTTTTCAAATTTTTAATTTTTGTAAAATATTTTTTATTTTTTTATTCACCGGATAATGCTACACCTAGACAATTGCTTTTTTTGCTGCACTTGTTCACAAATTAAGAATAAATTAATTTAAAAATTTAAAAATTTTAATTTTTTTATTTTTTGGATTTTTTGGAATTTTTATTTTTTACAATTAGAAAAAAATATTTTTTTAGTTTAAATATTAAAAAAAAATTACAGATCTGTTGTTTAGTAGATATTGCTAGATTTTATTTTTTTATTATTTAAATAAAAAAATTTAATAATATAATTTAAAAATTCAAAAATAAAAAATTTAGTTTTATAAAATTTTTACTTTTTGAAAAATATTTTTTATTTTTTTATTCATCGGATAACGCTACACCTAAACGGTTGACTTTTTTGGCTGCACTTGTTCACAAATTAAGAATATATTAATTTAAAAATTTAATTTTTTTATTTTTTGTATATTTTTGGAATTTTTTATTTTTTTACAATTAGAAAAAAATATTTTTTTAGTTTAAATATTAAAAAAATAAATTTACATATCTGTTGTTTAGTAGATATTGCTGGACTTTATTTTTTTGTTATTTAAATAAAAAACATTTAATAATATAATTTAAAAATTCAAAAATAAAAAATTTAGTTTTTTAAATTTTTAATTTTTTAAAATATTTTTTATTTTTTTATTCACCGGATAATGCTACACCTAGACAGTTGACTTTTTTTTGCTGCACTTGTTCACAAATTAAGAGTAAATTAATTTAAAAAATTTAAAATTTTAATTTTTTATTTTTTGCATATTTTTAGAATTTTTTATTTTTTACAATTAGAAAAAAAATATTTTTTTAGTTTAAATATTAAAAAAAATTACAGATATGTTATTTACTAGATATTGCTGGACTTTACTTTTTATTATTTAAATAAAAAATATTTAATAATATAATTTAAAAATCCAAAAATAAAAAATTTAGTTTTTTAAATTTTTAATTTTTTAAAAATATTTTTTATTTTTTTACTCACCGGATAATGCTACACCTAGACAATTGACTTTTTTTTTGTTGCACTTCTTCACAAATTAAGAATAAATTAAGTTAAAAAATTTAAAATTTTAATTTTTTTATTTTTTGGATATTTTTGGAATTTTTTATTTTTTTACAATTAGAAAAAAATATTTTTTTAATTTAAATACTAAAAAAAAATAAATTTACAGATCTGTTGTTTAGTAGATATTGCTGGACTTTATTTTTTTGTTATTTAAATAAAAAATATTTAATAATATAATTTAAAAATTCAAAAATAAAAAATTTAGTTTTTTAAATTTTTTATTTTTTAAAATATTTTTTATTTTTTATTCACCGGAAAATACTACACCCAGACAGTTGACTTTTTTTGTTGTACTTATTCACAAATTAAGAATAAATTAAGTTAAAAATTTAAAATTTTAATTTTTTATTTTCTGGATATTTTTGGTATTCTTTTTTTTTTACAATTAGAAAAAAAATTTTTAGTTTAAAAATTAAAAAAATAAATTTACTGATTTGTTGTTTACTAGATATTGCTCGACGTTATTTTTTTATTATTTAATTAAAAAAATTTAATAATATAATTTAAAAATTCAAAAATAAAAAATTTAGTTTTTTCAAATTCTTTAATTTTTGTAAAATATTTTTTATTTTTTTATTCACCGGATAATGCTACACCTAGACAATTGCTTTTTTTGCTGCACTTGTTCACAAATTAAGAATAAATTAATTTAAAAATTTAAAAATTTTAATTTTTTTATTTTTTGGATTTTTTGGAATTTTTATTTTTTACAATTAGAAAAAATATTTTTTTAGTTTAAATATTAAAAAAAAATTACAGATCTGTTGTTTAGTAGATATTGCTAGATTTTATTTTTTTATTATTTAAATAAAAAAATTTAATAATATAATTTAAAAATTCAAAAATAAAAATTTAGTTTTATAAAATTTTTACTTTTTGAAAAATATTTTTTATTTTTTTATTCATCGGATAACGCTACACCTAAACGGTTGACTTTTTTGGCTGCACTTGTTCACAAATTAAGAATATATTAATTTAAAAATTTAATTTTTTTATTTTTTGTATATTTTTGGAATTTTTTATTTTTTTACAATTAGAAAAAAATATTTTTTTAGTTTAAATATTAAAAAAATAAATTTACATATCTGTTGTTTAGTAGATATTGCTGGACTTTATTTTTTTGTTATTTAAATAAAAAACATTTAATAATATAATTTAAAAATTCAAAAATAAAAAATTTAGTTTTTTTAAATTTTTAATTTTTTAAAATATTTTTTATTTTTTTATTCACCGGATAATGCTACACCTAGACAGTTGACTTTTTTTTGCTGCACTTGTTCACAAATTAAGAGTAAATTAATTTAAAAAATTTAAAATTTTAATTTTTTATTTTTTGCATATTTTTAGAATTTTTTATTTTTTTACAATTAGAAAAAAATATTTTTTTAGTTTAAATATTAAAAAAAATTACAGATATGTTATTTACTAGATATTGCTGGACTTTACTTTTTATTATTTAAATAAAAAATATTTAATAATATAATTTAAAAATCCAAAAATAAAAAATTTAGTTTTTTTAAATTTTTAATTTTTTAAAAATATTTTTTATTTTTTTACTCACCGGATAATGCTACACCTAGACAATTGACTTTTTTTTTGTTGCACTTCTTCACAAATTAAGAATAAATTAAGTTAAAAAATTTAAAATTTTAATTTTTTTATTTTTTGGATATTTTTGGAATTTTTTATTTTTTTACAATTAGAAAAAAATATTTTTTTAATTTAAATACTAAAAAAAATAAATTTACAGATCTGTTGTTTAGTAGATATTGCTGGACTTTATTTTTTTGTTATTTAAATAAAAAATATTTAATAATATAATTTAAAAATTCAAAAATAAAAAATTTAGTTTTTTAAATTTTTTATTTTTTAAAATATTTTTTATTTTTTATTCACCGGAAAATACTACACCCAGACAGTTGACTTTTTTTGTTGTACTTATTCACAAATTAAGAATAAATTAAGTTAAAAATTTAAAATTTTAATTTTTTATTTTCTGGATATTTTTGGTATTCTTTTTTTTTACAATTAGAAAAAAAATTTTTAGTTTAAAAATTAAAAAAATAAATTTACTGATTTGTTGTTTACTAGATATTGCTCGACGTTATTTTTTTATTATTTAATTAAAAAAATTTAATAATATAATTTAAAAATTCAAAAATAAAAAATTTAGTTTTTTCAAATTCTTTAATTTTTGTAAAATATTTTTTATTTTTTTATTTTTTGGATTTTTTGGAATTTTTTATTTTTTACAATTAGAAAAAATATTTTTTTAGTTTAAATATTAAAAAAAATAAATTTACAGATCTGTTGTTTAGTAGATATCGCTAGATTTTTTTTTATTATTTAAATAAAAAACATTTAATAATATAATTTAAAAATTCAAAAATAAAAAATTTAGTTTTATAAAATTTTTACTTTTTGAAAAATATTTTTTATTTTTTATTCATCGGATAACGCTACACCTAAACAGTTGACGTTTTTGGCTGCACTTGTTCACAAATTAAGAATAAATTAATTTAAAAAATTTAAAATTTAATTTTTTTATTTTTTGTATATTTTTGGAATTTTTTATTTTTTTACAATTAGAAAAAAAATATTTTTTTGTTTAAATATTAAAAAAAATTACAGAGATGTTATTTACTAGATATTGCTAGACTTTATTTTTTATTATTTAAATAAAAAACATTTAATAATATAATTTAAAAATTCAAAAATAAAAAATTTAGTTTTTTAAAATTTTTAATTTTTTAAAAATATTTTTTATTTTTTTATTCACCGGATAATGCTACACCTAGAGAGTTGACTTTTTTTTGCTGCACTTGTTCACAAATTAAGAATAAAATAATTTATAAAATTTAAAAATTTAATTTTTTAATTTTTTGTTTTTTTGGAATTTTTTATTTTTTACAATTTGAAAAAAATATTTTTTTAGTTTAAATATTAAACAAAAATAAATTTACAGATCTGTTATTTACTAGATATTGCTGGACTTTATTTTTTTTATTATTTAAATAAAAAACATTTAATAATATAAGTTAAAAATTCAAAAAAAATTAGTTTTTTAAAATTTTTACTTTTTGAAAAATATTTTTTATTTTTTTATTCATCGGATAACGCTAAACCTAAACCGTTGACTTTTTTTGCTGCACTTGTTCACAAATTAAGAATATATTAATTTAAAAAATAATTTTTTTTTATTTTTTGTATATTTTTGGAATTTTTTATTTTTTTACAATTAGAAAAAAATATTTTTTAGTTTAAATATTAAAAAAATTACAGATATGTTATTTACTAGATATTGCTGGACTTTATTTTCTATTATTTAAATAAAAAACATTTAATAATATAATTTAAAAATTCAAAAATAAAAAATTTAGTTTTTTAAAATTTTTAATTTTTTTAAATTTTTAATTTTTTTAAAATATTTTTAATTTTTTTACTCACCGGATAATGCTACACCTAGACAGTTGACTTTTTTTTGTTGCACTTCTTCACAAATTAAGAATAAATTAAGTTAAAAAATTTAAAATTTTAATTTTTTATTTTTTGGATATTTTTGGAATTTTTTTTTACAATTAGAAAAAAATATTTTTTTAGTTTAAATACTAAAAAAAATAAATTTACAGATCTGTTGTTTAATAGATATTGCTGGACTTTATTTTTTTGTTATTTAAATAAAAAACATTTAATAATATAATTTAAAAATTCAAAAATAAAAAATTTAGTTTTTTAAATTTTTTAATTTTTTTAAAATATTTTTTATTTTTTTATTCACCGGAAAATGCTACACCCAGACAGTTGACTTTTTTTGTTGCACTTATTCACAAATTAAGAATAAATTAAGTTAAAAAATTTAAAATTTTAATTTTTTTATTTTCTGGATATTTTTGGTATTCTTTATTTTTTTTACAATTAGAAAAAAATATTTTTTTAGTTTAAAAATTAAAAAAAAATAAATTTACTGATTTGTTGTTTACTAGATATTGCTGGACATTATTTTTTATTATTAAATAAAAAAATTTAATAATATAATTTAAAAATTAAAAAATAAAAAATTTAGTTTTTTCAAATTTTTTAATTTTTGTAAAATATTTTTTATTTTTTTATTCACCGGATAATGCTACACCTAGACAATTGCTTTTTTTGCTGCACTTGTTCACAAATTAAGAATAAATTAATTTAAAAATTTAAAAATTTTAATTTTTTTATTTTTTGGATTTTTTGGAATTTTTTATTTTTTACAATTAGAAAAAATATTTTTTTAGTTTAAATATTAAAAAAAATTACAGATCTGTTGTTTAGTAGATATTGCTAGATTTTATTTTTTTATTATTTAAATAAAAAAATTTAATAATATAATTTAAAAATTCAAAAATAAAAAATTTAGTTTTATAAAATTTTTACTTTTTGAAAAATATTTTTTATTTTTTTATTCATCGGATAACGCTACACCTAAACGGTTGACTTTTTTGGCTGCACTTGTTCACAAATTAAGAATATATTAATTTAAAAAATTTAAAATTTTAATTTTTTTATTTTTTGTATATTTTTGGAATTTTTTATTTTTTTACAATTAGAAAAAAATATTTTTTTAGTTTAAATATTAAAAAAATTACAGATATGTTATTTACTAGATATTGCTGGACTTTATTTTTTATTATTTAAATAAAAAACATTTAATAATATAATTTAAAAATTCAAAAATAAAAAATTTAGTTTTTTAAAATTTTTAATTTTTTAAAATATTTTTTATTTTTTTATTCACCGGATAATGCTACACCTAGACATTTGACTTTTTTTTGCTGCACTTGTTCACAAATTAAGAATAAATTAATTTAAAAAATTTAAAATCTTAATTTTTTAATTTTTTTGATTTTTTTGGAATTTTTTATTTTTTACAATTAGAAAAAAAATATTTTTTTTAGTTTAAATATTAAACAAAAATAAATTTACAGATCTGTTGTTTAGTAGATATTGCTGGATTTTATTTTTTTATTATTTAAATAAAAAACATTTAATAATATAATTTAAAAATTCAAAAAAATTACGTTTTTAAAATTTTTTGTTTTTTAAAAAATATTTTTTATTTTTTTATTCATCGGATAACGCTAAACCTAAACAGTTGACTTTTTTTGCTGCACTTATTCACAAATTAAGAATAAATTAATTTAAAAATTTAAAATTTTAATTTTTTTATTTTTTGGATATTTTTGGTATTTTTTATTTTTTTACAATTAGAAAAAAATATTTTTTTAGTTTAAATATTAAAAAAAATTTACAGATCCGTTGTTTACTAGATATTGCTGGACTTTATTGATGACAAGTCATCATATACCCATTTTTCAAGCTAATTTCACTAGTTTTATTAGTCTTTATGCACTTTCTTGCATCCTAAGTAAGTGATTTGGAATGAAAATGCATAACTTCTTTAAATCAAGCAACTACCATTAAATTGATGCTAAATCATGAGGTTTGAGCAAGAATTAATTGATTTTTAATGAATTATAAACCTTGTGAATTTAGAGATACTTTGAGTGGTTGTTTTGGTTTCTTGTAGGTGAGAAAGAAAGAAAAAGAGGAAAAACGTGGTTTAAGAAACCGTGGCCCAAGGAGAAAAGAAGCGTGGCGCATGGAAGGGAGGAAGCAAACATTGCCCTCCACAAGGGCACACTGCCCTCCAGGAGGGCAACATAATGAAACAAGCTTTGAGAAGCAACACTGCCCTGCCCACAACAAGGGCAGAGCACAAATTGATGCCAAGAATCAAAGGGGACAAAAACTCTGCCCTGCCCTCCTCAAGAGCAATATCGGGCTCATCAAAGAAGTAAATTCAAGGAAAAAGCTTACCAAATGCTTGCCACAAGGATCGAACTTGGCACCATGAGGAAGCAAGGAACTAGGCCTTATTTTGGTGCCAAGAAAACCAAGGAAAAGAAGTAGCGTGTGCCTCCACCAAGTTTCGAACGCGGAGCTTCACTTTTGGAAACATTGCCCTGCCTTCCACAAGGGCAGGGCAGCAATTTGTGGTGCACGGCCAGCGCACAAGAATCTGGCGCACCAAGGAGTCTCGGCCAGCAAGCACGCACGCACGGGCAGAATCTGGCGCACCAAAAAACTCTGCCCTGCCCTCCATAAGGGCAGGGCAGCATCCTGCAGCACCAACACGCACGCACCAAGGGCCGCACGCACAATTTCCTGCCCTGCCCTCCACAAGGGCAGGGCAGCCTCCTGGAAGCAAATTTTCTTGGGCTGAAAATTGGATTAAAAATCCAATTTAATTCAATTATTCACCAAATCAAAAGCCCATCCAAATCCCAAGATCCAAGAATAGAAAGTGTATAAATAGGAGATAGTTTGATGTAATTAGGACCTTTCTTTTGAGCTTTTGAACTTTTACTTTACTTTGAGCTTTTGAACTTTCTTTTGAGTTTTGAATTCTGAGACTTCATTGAGAGCTAGGAACTGAGATTTCAGAGAATTGGGGAGGAGAATTGATCTCTCTTCTTCCTCGTTCTTGCTTGAGCAATTCTTACTTTTCTTGTTTGAGTCTTGGGTGTGAAGAATTGAGGAATTTCTGTCTCAATCTCCATTCAAGATCTCTTTAATTTCTCTACTGCATAATTAAGTTCAATTTCATTTCCTTTACTGCTTCTTCTTTAATTTCTCGTTAATTGCTTTGTGAATTTGGATATGGAAAGACAATTGAGATCTAGACTTTGCTATCTAGTCTCTATAGCCCTGAGATCTCATTTTCCTTTTGGTTCTTCTGTGAACCCCTGCTGCAATTAAATTTCCATTTCTGTTTGAGATCTAGTCTATTTCAATTCATCTCTTGTTTAGTTAATTGTTACAATTTAATTTCCCTCGTTTGAATTCTGAAATCCCAGTCCTCAAATCCCTTTTCCATTTAAGCAATTTATATTTCTTGCACTTTAAGTTACTGCAATTTACATTTCCTGCACTTTAAGTTTCAATCATTTAATTTCTTGTTCTTTAAGATTCAGTATCTTTTAATTTCCTGCTCTTTAATTTACTACAATTCTCCCCTCTCCCTTTACATTCTAAGCAATTTAGTTTCTGTTAATGATAAACCACTCAACCAATACTTGATTTGCTTGACTAAATCAACCACTAAACTAAAATTGCTCAATCCTTCAATCCCTGTGGGATCGACCTCACTCCCGTGAGTTTTATTACTTGATGCGACCCAGTACACTTGCCGGTGAGTTTTGTGTTGGATCGTTTTCCACACATCAAGTTTTTGGCGCCGTTGCTGGGGATTGATTAGATCAACAATGATTAAGTGGGTGAGAAGTTTAGATCAAGCATTTTTTTTGTTTTTGTTCTCCGTTTTAAACTGAAACCAAGGTGTTTGTGTTTTTGCCTCACTAAGAAATTCTGTCTCTGTGACATGAATTTCAATTTTCAATGGTGTTGTGTTTTGCAAAATACAAATAGAGTTCAACTCATCTTGCAGTCAAACAAAATTTTTCAGGATATCACCCACCATCACCAACCTCTAATGGTGGCTGGGGATATCACCAAGAATTAACAGATTCTGAGCACTCCAATCCATGGAGAATTGCTTTAGAGACACAAGATGAACAAGAGAATCATATGGGACACTTCCCAGAGACACAATATGATCCAGATTTTGATGAGTCTAACAACTACTCATATTGTGACTGGGAAAGTCAAAATCAAAGAAATCTTAGCAATCTATACTGTGATGAGTTCAACAATTCTTCAAATTGTGATTCAAAGGATCTCCTTCAAAAGTCCAGAGAATCTTTTGAAAGACAAGAACAATCCTGGAAAAGGCAAGAAGCTCTCTTCAAAAATATAAATGGAGATTTAGAGAAAATAAGGAGGAGCTTAAAACCACTGAGCAAGGAAAATGAAGGCCAATTGATGGATGTGAAGGAGAAAGTGGAAGAGCAAGATGAGGAGGCTACTGCATCAAGTGAACTTCCAATGAAGAATGAGGTGGTTGAAAATGAAATTGCACTTGAGATGACAAAGGAACATGAACATTCACAACCCTCACAAACTTCCCTTGAATCTGTGATCGAAAAATATGAAGAGGAGATGAAGAAATCTTGGGATGAACAACAAACTTCCTCCATAAAAGAACTATTAAGTCAAATGTTGAGTGCAAAGAAAGGAGTGGAGGAACAAAAAAGTGAGGAAATCATTCAAGAGAATTCACACCCAAGTGAAGTGGAGAAATGCACAGAGGAAGAGCTCACGAAACCACCATTGCAATAAGCTCTTAATGAAGAAATCACTCCAATAATCACACTACCACCAAGTCTTGAATCCAAAGAAGTGAAGGCAACTAGCAAGAGCACCAATTCTGTCCCTAAGTCAGCAAGCAAGCTCAACCAAGCCAATTTCAAAAGAAAGCTTGCTGAGAGGAAACCAAGAAAGGGGACAAAAGCTGGAACTTCTCCCCCCTTGAAGTCATTCCGCTTAACCAATTGGAAGAAGAGGAAGAAAATGAAGAACAACATGTCAAGCTAATGACATTAAAAGAGCACTTGTTGGGAGGTAACCCAACCGTAGGTAACATTTCTTCTCTGCTTTGTTTTCGTTCTTTACTTTTTTAAATTCAATAAATGGGCATATGCTTACATTCTAAGTTTGGTGTTGTCTTGCAACAACTTGTTTTCAATCTTTTTGGATGATTGCATCAAATCAAAAATGGAAGTGACAAACTAAGATTCTAAGTTTGGTGTGCCACTTAATTCTCTATGCAATTCATTAAGCAACACCACTTGTCTGCATAATCATAAGGCCTTTGTAGTGTTGTTTTTCTTTTGGTTTGACACTTTATTATTCTGTTTACTTTAGTTATTTCTTTATTTTTAATACTTCCACTTATTTTGCTTCTTAACTGTTTTTGTTAATACATCACCAAGAGATCCTTATTCATGACATATTCTTGGCTTGGTAATTGTATTTAACATATAACAGTTTCTTTTGTTTAGTTTTAATTCAAATAAATTGACATATGGTCGTATTCTAAGTTTGGTGTTGCTATGCAACAAGCCTCTCGATACCTTATTGGAGCTTTGTAACTAGTGGCCGCTTTCCCGTCGCTAGAGTGTTTTCCCAGTGCGCGGAGCCCCAACGAGGAAGGTTTTAGTGGTTTATCATTGGGTCAATAATGCTAATCCCTCTTTTTGTGCTACTCCAGATACTTGCATCAATTCCAAGTGAAAGTGTCACACTAAGTTTGGTGTGCCACTTATATTTTTTTTATGCAATGTATCATGCACACCATCTTATGTTTGCAATCATAGTGTTTTTATTTCTCCATGCCTTGATTGTTATCCTCAATTTTGCTTGCTTGAAACACATGTACTACTAACATTTCATTGTGTAAGACATTCATGATCCATCTTAGCCCCATAGCCATTGTTCTAATTATTGCTTGAGGATGAACAAGCATTCTGAGTTTGGTATGGGAAGGAGGAAAATGGGAGGAAAATGACAACAATAAAGAAGATGAACTACAAGGTTGTAAAGTTCCTTTTCCTCTCATTTGTTTCATAAACTGCATGATTGTCTTTACCTTCTCTGTATACATGTGTGTATGAATAAGCATAGCTTGAATTTTGATTTATAATATGTTGCTGTGGCATTATAACTACCAACTTGAGCTTTGTGAATTCAAAACCAATAAAGCATCATGATCATAAACAAACAAGGCATTAAAGAAGATTTTAGCATGTGCATACAAGTATTGGAAAGCTAGTATGATTAATTGTTGCTCAATTGCATTGGATTTTATTTAATTGAAGTTTTTCATCTAGTATATTTTGTGAAATCTTTTGAAATCATGAAAACCTTGAAGAAGCAAATACAATTAAAGCAAGAAAAGAAAAAAGGAAGGAATGAGAAAGCTGAAGGCTCTGAGTACCAATGGCAATTTATTTGCTAAGTGCTTGTGGTGTTTATGTATCAAGCCAAATGCTTGAAAACAAAACACTTAGAAGTCAAGGCTAGGCTCAAGTGCAAAAGCACTCCCTCAAAGCTCAAGGCTCTGAGCATCAATGATTAGAGAGTCAAGAAAAGAAAAGAAAAATGAGCTTAATGAAGTCCTCTAATTAAATGCTTGTGGTGCTTATGTATCAAGTGGTAATACTTGAAAACAAAGCATTTAGAAGTCGTAGCTTTGTTATTAACTCATGGGGCAAAGCACCCAAAAGGAGAAGCTAAAAAAAATAAAAATCAAAAGATTGTTTCAAGGAAGAATTATAAGAAAGATTTCATAAAATGAGCTAGATAGAAGCATCAATCATTTACATTTCCTTTGTGATTGAAGCATGCATAGAAAACTAGCTAACCATGAACATTGAGTTGCTATTCTTCTTACCTTGGATTGTCAATCTTTATTGCATGATTCTTTTCTTGCTTGGGGACAAGCAAGGTTTAAGTTTGGTGTTGTGATGACATGTCATCATATACCTATTTTTCTATGCTTTTTCATACAAGAAATTGATGATTAGTGCTTAAATATTGCATTATTTTGTGCTTAATTGGAAGATTTCCTTGATCTTTTAATTTTATAAATCTTGTAGGAAATAAGAAGAAAAAGAAGCAAAGAAGCACAAAAAAGGGAGAAAAAAAGAGCTTTGGGACACACTTTGAAGTTGGAGCACACTTTGGAGCCTTAGGCCACGCTTTTAAAAGCGTGGCCCATGACCAAATTAAAGGAGAATAGGCAATCAGCACACACTGCCCTGCTCTTGCCAAGGGCAGGGCAGAATCGTGATGCAAAGTGAGGTTGGAAGCAAGAATTTTCGCTAAGGTAAAATTTGGGCGCTCACAGCATGACCATGCCTTCTTCAAAGGGCTATAACATGAGCTACAGACGTTCAATTGATGTGCTTCCAGTTGCATTGGAAAGCTGACATTCAGAGCTTTCCAACGATATATAGCAATTCATATTTGGCGTACAATTGAGGCAGGAATGGAAGGCATTTTTAAAGGCAAAAAATAAGCGAAAATAAACCAATGTGCTTCCACCAAGGTTCGAAGCTGGAGCCTCACCCCAAAGCAAGTAGCGCTCATTTTTCTACTCTGCCCTCTTGGAGAGCAGGGCAATGTCGTGCTCTTCATGAAAAATCAAGGAAAATTGCTCCCCCAATTGCTTTCACCAAGGTTCGAACACAAGACCTCCAAGGAAGCCAAGCCTTATGCGTGAATTAGGTGCCAAGAAAACCAAGGAAAAGGAGCAGCGTGTGCCTCCACCAAGTTTCGAACTTGGAACCTCACCTTTTGGCAACGTTGCCCTACCCTCCGCAAGGGCAGGGCAGCAATTCTTGGTGCATGGCACAAAAACTGGCACGGCCAGCTTGCACAATTGTCGCGCACCAAAGGAATTTCGGCCAGCAACAAACGCGCACCATGGCAACTCTGCCCTGCCCTCCACAAGGGCAGGGCAGCATCCTGATGCTTCCAAGCCTTGGCACGCAAATTGGATACACACACAAAGTTTCCCTGCTCTGCCCTCCACAAGAGCAGGGCAGCCTCCTGGGAGCAACATGGGCCAAAATTCAACCAAAATTTCATTTAAATTCAATTCTTCTCCAAATTGAATCAAGGCCAACCAAACCCATTTCTCCTCAAATCCAAAGCAAGCAAAGCCCACATCATCACTCAAAGGCACATGGATCAATTAAATTAGGATTTTCATTTTTGTAATTTGTTTTAATTTCATTTTCATTTTTCATTTTGTAAAGCCTATATAAAGGCATCAATAGGAGCTGAATCGGAGGGAAGGCTAGCTCCACTAGGGAGTATTAGGATTTGAGAGCTCTCTCTCTTAGTTTTCATTGCTGTTTTGAGATTTTGTTTTGAGGTTGGAGGAATTATGTTTCAATCTTTAATCTGAAATCCATCTTTGTTCATCTTCTGCATAATTTCTAAGAATTGAAAGTTGAATTTGCGTTCTCATTTACTGCTTCCATCTTTCTTTCTTCTTCAATCTACTTTCTACTTTGATCAAGGAAGGAATTGAGATCTAGACTTATTTTCTAGTCTCATTGATTCCCTGAGATCTTGTCTCTTTAAATTTCACAATTGAGCTGAGTTACATTCTGTGTTGCTTCTTCAAGTAATTTTCCATTTCTGTTTAAATCTGCTGCACTTATTTCATCTTTTAATTCTCTGCTTGATTGCTCTTTACATTTTCTTGTTGAATTTTAAATTTTCTGCACCCAATCCCCTTTACATTTAATGCAATTTACTTTTCGTGTAATTTAAGTTTCAGCTATTTTACTTTCTTGCACTTTAAGTTTTATGCAATTTTAATTTCTGCAACTTCAAATTTCCTGTCATTTACAATTCTGTTGGCTACATTTCATCCAATATCCCTTCAATGTTAGCTTGACTAAACTAATCACCCATTAAAATTGCTTGATCCATCAATCCCTGTGGGATCGACCTCACTCTAAGTGAGTTATTACTACTTGATGCGACCCGGTACACTTGTCGGTTGGATTTGTGTGTTGGAAAATTCGTTTTCCGCAAAAACACCATCATTTATTTTTTTTATTATTTAAATAAAAACATTTAATAATACAATTTAAAAATTCAAAAATAAAAAATTTAGTTTTTTAAAATTTTTAATTTTTTTAAAATATTTTTTATTTTTTTATTCACCGGATAATGCTACACCAAGAGAGTTGACTTTTTTTTTGCTGCACTTGTTCACAAATTAAGAAAAATTAATTTATAAAATTTAAAAATTTAATTTTTTTATTTTTTCAATATTTTTGGAATTTTTTATTTTTTAACAATTAGAAAAAAAATTTTTGTTAGTTTAAATATTAAAAAAAATTTACAGATATGTTATTTACTAGATATTGCTGGACTTTATTTTTTTATTATTTAAATAAAAAACATTTAATAATATATTAAAAATTCAAAAATAAAAAATTTAGTTTTATAAAATTTTTAATTTTTGAAAAATATTTTTTATTTTTTTATTCATCGGATAACGCTACACCTAAACAGTTGACTTTTTTGGCTGCACTTGTTCACAAATTAAGAATATATTAATTTAAAACATTTAAAAATTTAATTTTTTTATTTTTTTGTATATTTTTGGAATTTTTTATATTTTTACAATTAGAAAAAAATATTTTTTTAGTTTAAATATTAAAAAAAAATTACAGATATGTTATTTACTAGATATTGCTAGACTTTATTTTTTATTATTTAAATAAAAAATATTTAATAATATAATTTAAAAATTCAAAAATAAAAAATTTAGTTTTTTAAAATTTTTAATTTTTTTAAAAATATTTTTTATTTTTTTATTCACAGGATAATGCTACACCAAGAGAGTTGACTTTTTTTTGCTGCACTTGTTCACAAATTAAGAAAAATTAATTTATAAAATTTAAAAATTTAATTTTTTTATTTTTTCAATATTTTTGGAATTTTTTATTTTTTACAATTAGAAAAAATTTTTTTTGTTAGTTTAAATATTAAAAAAAAATTTACAGATATGTTATTTACTAGATATTGCTGGACTTTTTTTTTATTATTTAAATAAAAAACATTTAATAATATAATTTAAAAATTCAAAAATAAAAAATTTAGTTTTTTAAAAATATTTTTTATTTTTTTATTCACCGGATAATGCTACACCAAGACAGTTGACTTTTTTGGCTGCACTTGTTCACAAATTAAGAATATATTAATTTAAAAAACCTAAAAATTTAATTTTTTTATTTTTTTGATATTTTTGGAATTTTTTTATATTTTTACAATTAGAAAAAAAATATTTTTTTTAGTTTAAATATTAAAAAAAATTACAGATATGTTATTTACTAGATATTGCTGGACTTTATTTTTTATTATTTAAATAAAAAAATTTAATAATATAATTTAAAAATTAAAAAATAAAAAATTTAGTTTTTTCAAATTTTTTATTTTTGAAAAATATTTTTTATTTTTTTATTCACCGGATAATTCTACACCTAGACAGTTGACTTTTTTTACTACACTTCTTCACAAATTAAGAATAAACTAATTTAAAAAATTTAAAATTTTAATTCTTTTTGGATTTTTTGGAATTTTTTATTTTTTACAATTAGAAAAAAATATTTTTTTTAGTTTAAATATTAAAAAAATAAATTTACAGATCTGTTGTTTAGTAAATATTGCTGGATTTTATCTTTTTATTATTTAAATAAAAAATATTTAATAATATAATTTAAAAATTCAAAAATAAAAATTTAGGTTTTAAAATTTTTTATGTTTTAAAAAAGTATTTTTTAAATTTTTATTCATCGGATAACGCTTAACCTAGACAGTTGACTTTTTTTGCTGCATTTATTCACAAATTAAGAATAAATTAATTTAAAAATATAAAATTTTAATTTTTTTATTTTTTGGATATTTTTGGTATTTTTTATATTTTTACAATTAGAAAAAAATATATATTTTAGTTTAAATATTAAAAAAAAATTTACAGATCTGTTGTTTACTAGATATTGCTAGACTTTATTTTTTTATTATTTAAATAAAAAACATTTAATAATATAATTCAAAAATTCAAAAATAAAAAATTTAGTTTTTTTAAAATATTTTTTATTTTTTTATTCACCGGATAATGCTACACCAAGACAGTTGACTTTTTTGGCTGGACTTGTTCACAAATTAAGAATATATTAATTTAAAAATTTAAAAATTTAATTTTTTTATTTTTTGTATATTTTTGGAATTTTTTATTTTTTTACAATTAGAAAAAAAATATTTTTTAGTTTAAATATTAAAAAAAATTTCAGATATGTTATTTACTAGATATTGCTGATGTGCGGAAAACGATCCGACACAAAACTCACCGGCAAGTGCACCGGGTCGCATCAAGTAATAATAAGTCACGGGAGTGAGGTCGATCCCACAGGGATTGAAGGATTGAGCAATTTTAGTTTAGTGGTTGGTTTAGTCAAGCGAATCAAGATTTGGTTGAGAGATTTGTGATTAACAGAATTTAAATTGCATGGAAAGTAAAGGGAATGGGTAAATTGCATGAAATTAAAGAGAACTGAAATTTAAAGTGCTGAATCTTAAAGAACAAGAAATTAAATGGCAGAAACTTAGAATGCAAGAAATGTAAATTGCAGAATATTAAATTGCAAGAAATGTAAATGGCTTGAATTATAAAGGGAATTGGGAATTGGATTTGCAGAAATTAAACAAGGAAAAGTAAATTGCAACAAACACAGAAGTAGAAGATAACTTGGATTGAATCGGATCTAAAAACAGAAATGTAAATGAGATTGAAAAGCATTAAACAAAGAATGTAAAATTGGAATTCAGATCTCAGGACCCAAGAGACTAGATAACCAAGTCTAGATCTCAATGCCTGATGAACGGATTTTTGATGGTTTAGAATTTCACTAATGAAATCTCGTTGTAAAGTATAGTTTCTAAACCAAGCAATAATCCTTTCATGCAAAAATTTGTTTATCACAAGTACAAACCCCTAAAATTAATAACCGAAGTATTTAAACCTCGGGTCGTTCTCCCTAGGATTTACAATAAAGTGTCTTGTTATTGGTTGTGAGTTATTTTGGGGTTTTTGAGATTATAGACAAGAATTATAAATGGCAAGGGAAATAACCTAACAACTAATAAAGCTCTTGGCAAGATATGAGAACTAGAAGTCCTATCCTAGTTATCCTCCTCAATTGTGATAACAAATTATCCATTACTCCCACTTAGTTAACCTCTAACCATGGAGGAAAGTCAAGTGGATGAATCAATTTGATTCCTCAAGTCCTAATCAAATCCTAAAGGAAAGACTAGCTTTAGAGGTATTCAAATCAATTAGCAACTTCTAATTATCAATCAACAAAAGGATTAGATAACTCAAGAGTCACTAATTACTCAACCAAAGCCAAGAGGAACAAAAGCTACACTAAAATCCTACCAAGCATTTCATCAAACACTTGGAAGGCACAAAAGAAAAGCAAAGCAAATTGACAACAAGAAGAGAATCTAACAACAATTATTGAAAGAAATTAACAACAACAATCAAAAGAAACACAATTATTATGAATTACCTTGAATTGAATTGAAAGAAAGTAGAAGGAACAATACTAGATCTACAACAAAATATAAGAACAACATAAAAGAGATTACACCAAACGAATAGGAGAAGAATGAATGTAACTACAAGGAATTGAGCAGATAGAAGTAGAAGAAGATGAATCTAAATCTAGATCTAAGAACTAAACCTAATCCTAATCCTAATTCTAGAGAGAAGTGAGAGCTTCTCTCTCTAGAAACTAGTTCTAACTACTTCTAAAACTAAACTATGACTAATGGTAACTAACATGTGTTTCCCTCTTCACTCCTTGGGTTAAATAGCATCAGAAATGAGTTGGATTGGGCCCACAAGGCTTCTAAAATCGCTGGCCACGTTTTGCTTCAAGTGGACTAGGTGGCAGCAACAGCGCGTGCGCGTACTATGCGCGTGCGCGCCACCATACTTGTAGCAACTATGGCAAATCTTATATCGTTTCGAAGCCCCGGATGTCATCTTTCTAACCCAACTGGAACCGCATCATTTAGACCTCTGTAGCTCAAGTTATGGTCATTTAAGTGCGAAGAGGTCGGCTTGACAGCTTTCCGGTTCTTTCATTTCTTCATGAGTTCTCCAACTTTTCATGCTTCTTTCTTTATTCCCTTGATCCAATCTTTGCCTCCTAAACCTTAAATCACTTAACAAACATATCAAGGCATCTAATGGAATCAAGGTGAATTAAATTTATTCATTTTAAGACCTAAAAAGCATGTTTTCACTCTTAAGCACAATTAAAGGAGAAGTTATAAAACCATGCTATTTCATTGAATAAATGTGGGTAAAAGGTTATAAAATCCCCAAAAATCAATACAAGATAAACCGTAAAAATGGGGTTTGTCAACCTCCCCACACTTAAACCAAGCATGTCCTCATGCTTAAACCAAGAGAAAGCAAAGGGATCAACATTTATTCAATGAAAACTAACTAAATGCAATCTACCTATATGCAACTATCCACCTGAATGCAACTGCTTGGTCAAAATAAATCAGTTCCCAAGAAGCATATATGCACAAGGACTAAGGACTAGCAAGTCTAATCCACAATTGAATTGAGTTATTAAATATTTTTACAAACTTGTATGAAAGGAGATGATCATTGGTGGAAACATGTAATTGAGCATCAAACCCTCACCGGTAGTGTTTGCACTCTATTCGCTCAAGTGTTTAGGGTTGATTCACTCAATTCTCCTCTATTTCATGCTTTCCAAGATTTGTTTTTCTTCTAACAATCAACATATATTTCATGCATGCATACAAGTATCATGAGGTCTTTTCTTTAGGTTGTAATGGGGCTAGGGTCAAGGTAGGATGCATATTTGGTTAAGTGAGTTTGAAATTTGAATCTTTGATAAGCTTAAACTTCCCACCTAACCTATGACATCCTATACAATTAAATTCCAACCTAACTACCCATTTTTCACTCTTTCACATACTCATGTATTCCTTTTTAATTTCACAACACCTATGCATTGATTTTATTGGACTATACTTTGATTTGGGGCATTTTGTCCCCTTTTTATTCCTTTCTTTTCTCTTTTTTTTTTTCTTCTTCTATTTTTTTCTTTTTTTTTCTTTTCCATATTATTTTTCTTTTCTTTTTCTTTTGTTTTTCTCATTTTTTTCTTTCTATATACAAGAACCTCAATGCATAAGGTTTTACATTTGATCAATACATGAGTATGTACCCAATTCCCAATATTTCCAATAATAATACAAAACTAACCTTTTATTCACCAAATGTCCCAAGATTCCCACACTTGAATGATACTCACACACACTAGCCTAAGCTAATCAAAGATCCAAATAAGGACATTTATTGTTTTCCGCTTTAGGCTTGTAATGTGCTAAAATAAGAACAAGTGGGTTAATCGTAGGCTCAAATTGGCTTAACAAAGGAATATAAAAGGTAAGGCTATTTGGATAAGTGAGCTAATGAAATGATTGCCTCAATCATATAAATGCATGTATACACAAAATAATGGACATAAAGAATCAAACAAATCAAAGATTACATTCATAGAAAGAGAATAATGCACACAAGAAGGAAAATAAGTGGTTATAGGATGTAACCACACCATTAGGCTCAAATCTCACTTGCTTGTGTTCTTAGCTCAAAAATATGATCCACAATATATATATTTTTCAAGCAAGTTCTATGAAAAGTTTTCACTCAAATCAATTAAGGTGCCCTATAGATAGAAATCTTGAAAATTTTCATTATTTTGACTAAGCTTATTGTGTATACATATGCAAAAATTAAGAGAATGCAAGTAAAAATCCTAAAATCCTAGAATGAAATGCAAAAGTGTTGGAATTAGAAACTTGTCACCCAAAATCACCGAACGGTCGGACGATCTCCCCACACTTAAAAGTTTGCACCGTCCTCGGTGCACTCAAAGAAGAGCAAGGTGGACGGGTTGCTACAATTGATGAGCTCCTTCAAAAGGTTGTGCGGATGACTTGTTTGTTGCCCCATTTAGAAACTTTCCTTTCCTTCCGTATTGGTGGCCAACCCAAAAGGAAAGAAAGAAAGAAAATTAAGCCTATAACAAAGATATCAAGGCAATTAGAACATAGGCGGGGGCTAATGCCAAATAAGAGTATGAGTCCCTACTACATGTTAGCTAAGCATGTGAGTAAGAAAACAATGTAAGCTAGGGCATATCATTAAGCTCGATGCAAGAGTAAAGTTAAAGCATGAAGAGTGTATTGAGCATCAAGTTCAAATGAGAAGAAGTGGGTCATGAAAGACAATATGAGGTCATATCAATGCACAAAGACACAAGAGTCATACAAGATGAGGCATTGATTTAAAAGTTTCATCACCCAACAATATCAAACAAGTCAAGAGGCACTAAAATAATGCAAGAATTTCTCAACAATTGAGTGTAAGAATCCAACACCATTATTGAAATGACACTTAGAAAAAAACGGAAAACATGCTATAGAAACAAAATGAAAATGGAAAGAGTAGAAGGATGCGAATGCAGTGAACAAAAGAAAATGGAAGATGAGAAAAAAAAACTCTTTTTTTTTACCGACGCGTGCGCGTCATGCGTGCTTATGCGTCAATGGGTATATTGGTCGAAGGACGCGTACGCGCCAGGTGCGCGCACGCGTGCATCGAGTTAGGCCGGAGGCATAGTGTCGGCCCAAGTCTGGCACAACTCTCGGGTAAAAGTACCGGGGGTGCAGATTGTGCAATCGACGCGCGCGCGCACAGTGTGCGTGCGCGTGCATTGCGAATTTAAGATCATGTGCGCATACGTGCCAAGTGCGCGCACGCGTGCATAGACTTGTGCCTTAGGCCCCAATGTTCGCACAGCGCAGGCCTAACTCTCGGGTTTTTTGGCTGCGGTAGAATTTTTGCATCCACGCGTAAGCGTACAGTGCGCGTCCGCATGGGTGGTCGAAAAATGCTCAGGTGCGCGTACGCGTTAGGTGCGCGCACGCGTGGATGGTGTTCTGTTTTTCAAATTTTTTTTTAAGTTCTTGCACCAATCCAAGCCTTTCAATCCTCCAAACAGCTACCAAAATGCCCTAAAACCTTATTTATCATATTATACTTCTAACTAAACTCAATAAAACAATAAAAAATAAGAAATTAAACTAATTTTACCAATATTTACAAAAGATAAAAAAATGAAAATGAGAATCTACCTACAATGGCAACTCAATTCACTTATTAACAAAACTAAAAGAGTATGAAAAGAGTTTACCATGGTGGGGTGTCTCCCACCTAGCACTTTTTAGTTTAAGTCCTTAAGTTGGACTTATGGGGAGCTCTTCTCAAGGTGGCTTGTGCTTGTACTCATCTTGGAACTTCCACCAATGCTTGAATCTCCAATAAGCTCCATTCTTCAATTTCAATATCTTCAAGCTTTGATGGAGTTCTCCACAAACCATGAGCTCCCAAATTTGATTTTCATTGTGCGATCCGGGATCCCACACTTTGTTTTGACACCCGTCCTTAGATTGATCGTCATTATTCCATCCGGGTGGTATGGCCTTGGAATTCTCAAAGAAACCTCCAAACAACTTCCTAGACCCATGCCATTTGGTTCCACACCAACCATTGCTCTTGAATTTTGAGCTTACAACCGTCATGAGCTTAGAATGATGTTTCCAACCACTACACAACTCTCTTATACTTTTGACTCCACAAAGAGCTCTAAGTTGACCATCATTTTCAATTAAACCATATTCAAGTGAGAAAGTAAAGCTTAGGGATAAGAATTTTACCCACTTGAATGTTGTTTTGGATGGTGACTTGGGAAGGGAGACCTCCCCACACTTAGACAATGCAAGGTCTACTTCTTTAGGCTTTTCTTTAGTTATTTCCACCTCTTCACAAGCTTCTTCAATTTCAACCTCATCCCCTTTGTTACGTGGCTTGGTGTTGTCTTCAAGAGCTTCATCTTGTTTAATGGGAGGTGATTCAACCTTGGATAGGAATTCATTGATGAATGAGTTCATCTCTTGATCAACCTCTTCATATTCTTCAATTTCAATATATACCATGCCAATTTCGTTATCCTTGGGAGGTTGTGCACACTCTTTTATAGTTTCAACTTCATGTCCAATGGGAGAGGATTCCATTGTAGAGAGGAATTCATCCATGATTGAATCCATCTCTTGATAAGCTTCTTCCAAGTCTTCAACTATGACATGCCTTGGAGGTTGCGCACCCTCCTCAACATCAATATCAAGCTTCTTGGGAAAGTGCTCCATGATGCTACATTCCCATGGACTTTCAACATCCCCTAGATCTTCAACCACTTCTTCCTTTTCTTCAATGATCATAGGCTCCTCCAATTGTTCCAACACAAAATAGCATCCCTCATCCCCCACCGGAGTTTTCAATCTCTCCTTCATGCTTTGCTCTTCAATTGATTCTCCAAATGTGGCTATGGAAGCACCTTGAGTGTTCAAACATTTGTAGGCTAAAGTATGCACTACCTTGGTCAAGTTAGTCACAAACTTTAAGGTGTTCCTTTGCATATCCGCTTGTCCTTGAAGTAGCAAGGTAAGAGAATCATCTATTGGGGCTTGGGGTGAGTAGGAAGGTTCATTATTTTGGAGAGAGGATTCATGGTAGGAAGGTGGTTCCTCTTGAAAAAATTGTGGAGATGGTGTGTATTGAGGTGGTTCTTGGGAGTAATCTTGATAGGGTTGTGGTGGTTCTAAGGGTTCTCGCTCATAATGGTCATAAGAATATGGCATGAATGATTGGTCATATGGTGGATATGGATCATAGGAAGGTGCTTGATGTGGAAAGGCTTGTGAGTATGGTTGAGGTTCATGTTGAGGATGAGATTCATAGGCATATGATGGTGGTTGTTGAGTGTCACAAGAAGAGTCATCATAGCCATTAAATTGACATGCATTAGGATGGAAATTATACCTATAAGTATCCGGAGGTTGTTGCCAATAGGAGTGATCAATTCCTTGAGGCTCCTCCCATCTTTGATGGTTCCATCCATGGTACATGTTGCCATTAAAGTTCACATTTCCTACAACACAATCAGGACCAAACTCATAGCCATAGTGAGAATTCATTATGGAAAGACAAAATAAAACTAACAAAATCTAGTAAACAAGCAAAAGACAAGCTATTTACACTATTCACATATGTACAATAACCAATAACATAACACCATTGCAAATCCCCGACAACGGCGCCATCTTGATGAACGGATTTTTGACGGTTTAGAATTTCACTAATGAAATCTCGTTGTAAAGTATAGTTTCTAAACCAAGCAATAATCCTTTCATGCAAAAATTTGTTTGTCACAAGTACAAACCCCTAAAATTAATAACCGAAGTATTTAAACCTCGGGTCGTTCTCCCTAGGATTTATAATAAAGTGTCTTGTTATTGGTTGTGAGTTATTTTGGGGTTTTTGAGATTATAGACAAGAATTATAAATGGCAAGGGAAATAACCTAACAACTAATAAAGCTCTTGGCAAGATATGAGAACTAGAAGTCCTATCCTAGTTATCCTCCTCAATTGTGATAACAAATTATCCATTACTCCCACTTAGTTAACCTCTAACCATGGAGGAAAGTCAAGTGGATGAATCAATTTGATTCCTCAAGTCCTAATCAACTCCTAAAGGAAAGACTAGCTTTAGAGGTATTAAAAATCAATTAGCAACTTCTAATTATCAATCAACAAAAGGATTAGATAACTCAAAAGTCACTAATTACTCAACCAAAGCCAAGAGGAACAAAAGCTACACTAAAATCCTACCAAGCATTTCATCAAACACTTGGAAGGCACAAAAGAAAAGCAAAGCAAATTGACAACAAGAAGAGAATCTAACAACAATTATTGAAAGAAATTAACAACAACAATCAAAAGAAACACAATTATTATGAATTACCTTGAATTGAATTGAAAGAAAGTAGAAGGAACAATACTAGATCTACAAAAAAATATAAGAACAACATAAAAGAGATTACACCAAAAGAATAGGAGAAGAATGAATGTAACTACAAGGAATTGAGAAGATAGAAGTAGAAGAAGATGAATCTAAATCTAGATCTAAGAACTAAACCTAATCCTAATCCTAATTCTAGAGAGAAGTGAGAGCTTCTCTCTCTAGAAACTAGTTCTAACTACTTCTAAAACTAAACTATGACTAATGGTAACTAACATGTGTTTCCCTCTTCACTCCTTGGGTTAAATAGCATCAGAAATGAGTTGGATTGGGCCCACAAGGCTTCTAAAATCGCTGGCCACGTTTTGCTTCAAGTGGACTAGGTGGCAGCAACGGCGCGTGCGCGTACTATGCGCGTGCGCGCCACCATACTTGTAGCAACTATGGCAAATCTTATATCGTTTCGAAGCCCCGGATGTCAGCTTTCTAACCCAACTGGAACCGCATCATTTGGACCTCTGTAGCTCAAGTTATGGTCGTTTAAGTGCGAAGAGGTCGGCTTGACAGCTTTCCGGTTCTTTCATTTCTTCATGAGTTCTCCAACTTTTCATGCTTCTTTCTTTATTCCCTTGATCCAATCTTTGACTCCTAAACCTTAAATCACTTAACAAACATATCAAGGCATCTAATGGAATCAAGGTGAATTAAATTTATTCATTTTAAGACCTAAAAAGCATGTTTTCACTCTTAAGCACAATTAAAGGAGAAGTTATAAAATCATGCTATTTCATTGAATAAATGTGGGTAAAAGGTTATAAAATCCCCAAAAATCAATACAAGATAAACCGTCAAAATGGAGTTTGTCAACGCCTTCCTAGATCCACCAAGAACAATTGCAAAGGAAATGAAGATTGCAGAGAAAGTAGATGAAGAAGCAATTAACCGAAACGGAAATTTAATTGTGCAGTAAAATTAAACAAGATCCCAAGGTGAGATTGAAACAGAAGTTCTTCAATTCTCCACCCAAGATCCGAAGCAAGAAAAGTAAAGAGTATTCAAGCAAGAACAAGGAAGAAGAGAGATCAATTCTCCTCCCAAATTCCCTTGAATTAAAAACAACAATGCTAAAATATAAAGTGAGCTCTCTACTAAGTGTACTACGAATTCTCCAAGGGAAAAAAACTCCCCTAAAACTTAAATCCTAAGCTATTTATACACTTTCTTCAAATGGTCTTCAAGCCTTGAATTGGGCCTTTGCTCTTGATGGAATTGGGTTGATAGAGGCCTTGGTTGATTGCTCTTGGAGTTTGGAGAAGAACCGAAGTGAACCGGGTTGGGAATCATGAAAGCTTGAGTAAAAGTTTGAGTAAAAGTTTAAGGCAAACTTTTACTCAAACTTTTCACATCAGCCACCCTCTCTTTGCTGCTACCAACGTTTGAGCCAAAGTTTGGGGTCAAACTTTTGCTCAAACGTTGGCCCCCTCATGTATGCTCATGGCGCCAACGTTTGTAAAAAAGTTTGAGGCAAACGTTGGCGCAAACTTTTGCTCTCCAGGGTGTGTTGTTGATGGCGCCAACGTTTGCCAAAAAGTTTGAGGCAAACGTTGGCGCAAACTTTTGCTCTCCAAGGTGTTGATTTGTGAGGCCAACGTTTGCCAAAAAGTTTGAGGCAAACGTTGGCTCAAGCTTTTCTCCCAAAAGTTTGCGCAAAAGTTTGAGGCAAACTTTTGCTCAAGCTTTTTGCTCCCTGGTTCGTTTTCACTTATTCCAAAAGTTTGAGCTAAAGTTTGAAGCAAACTTTTGCTCAAACTTTTTGTTCTCTCTTCCTCCTAGCCATTCCTTCTTGCTTCAACCTTTCTCCAAACTTCTTCACCTATCATTAATCAACCAAACACATCAAAACTATGCTCAAAATCATGAGATAATCATTCTTTCATAATATATGATAATAATGGCATAAAACCTCATGAAATTGCATTAATTCATCTATGGTTGATTGAATCAAAGGAAACATGAAATTCTACCCAATTGGCTTGCTTATAGCTCAAGAAAGTGCATAAAATCAATTGAAAACAAAAGAAAAAGACTAGTTAAACTGGGCTAAGATGACCTGTCATCAATTGCTGGACTTTATTTTTTATTATTTAAATAAAAAAATTTAATAATATAATTTAAAAATTCAAAAATAAAAAATTTAGTTTTTTAAAATTTTTAATTTTTTAAAATATTTTTTATTTTTTTATTCACCGGATAATGCTACACCTAGACAGTTGACTTTTTTTGTTGCACTTCTTCACAAATTAAGAATAAATTAAGTTAAAACATTTAAAATTTTAGTTTTTTTATTTTTTGGATATTTTTGGAATTTTTTTATTTTTTTACAATTAGAAAAAAATATTTTTTTAGTTTGAATATTAAAAAAAATAAATTTACATATCTTTGTTTAGTAGATATTGCTGGACTTTATTTTTTTGTTATTTAAATAAAAAACATTTAATACTATAATTTAAAAATTTAAAAATAAAAAATTTAGTTTTTTAAAATTTTTAATTTTTTTAAAATATTTTTTATTTTTTTATTCACCGGATAATGCTACACCTAGACAGTTGACTTTTTTTTGTTGCCCTGATTCACAAATTAAGAATAAATTAACTTAAAAAATTTAAAATTTTAATTTTTTTATTTTTTGGATATTTTTGGTATTCTTTATTTTTTTTACAATTAGAAAAACATTTTTTTAGTTTAAAAATTAAAAAAAATAAATTTATAGATTTGTTGTTTACTAGATATTGGTGGCCTTTATTTTTTATTATTTAAATAAAAAAATTTAATAATATAATTTAAAAATTAAAAAATAAAAAATTTAGTTTTTTCAAATTTTTTATTTTTGAAAAATATTTTTTATTTTTTTATTCACTGGATAATTCTACACCTAGAGAGTTGACTTTTTTTGCTGCACTTTTTCACAAATTAAGAATAAACTAATTTAAAAATATAAAATTTTAATTTTTTTGGATTTTTTGGAATTTTTTATTTTTTACAATTAGAAAAAAATATTTTTTTTTAGTTTAAATATTAAAAAAATAAATTTACAGATCTGTTGTTTAGTAGATATTGCTGGATTTTATCTTTTTATTATTTAAATAAAAAACATTTAATAATATAATTTAAAAATTCAAAAATAAAAATTTAGGTTTTTAAAATTTTTTATGTTTTAAAAAAGTATTTTTTTAATTTTTTATTCATCGGATAACGCTTAACTTAGACAGTTGACTTTTTTTGCTGCATTTATTCACAAATTAAGAATAAATTAATTTAAAAATATAAAATTTTAATTTTTTTATTTTTTGGATATTTTTGGTATTTTTTATTTTTTTACAATTAGAAAAAAAATATTTTTTTTAGTTTAAATATTAAAAAAAAATTTACAGATCTGTTGTTTACTAGATATTGCTGGACTTTATTTTTTTTATTATTTAAATAAAAAACATTTAATAATATAATTTAAAAATTCAAAAATAAAAAATTTAGTTTTTTTAAAATATTTTTTATTTTTTTATTCACCGGATAATGCTACACCAAGACAGTTGACTTTTTTGGCTGCACTTGTTCACAAATTAAGAATATATTAATTTAAAAAATTTAAAAATTTAATTTTTTTATTTTTTGTATATTTTTGGAATTTTTTATTTTTTTACAATTAGAAAAAAAATATTTTTTTAGTTTAAATATTAAAAAAAATTTCAGATATGTTATTTACTAGATATTGCTGGACTTTATTTTTTATTATTTAAATAAAAAATATTTAATAATATAATTTAAAATTTCAAAAATAAAAAATTTAGTTTTTTAAAATTTTTAATTTTTTATTTATTTATTCACCGGATAATGCTACACCTAGACAGTTGACTTTTTTTGTTGCACTTCTTCACAAATTAAGAATAAATTAAGTTAAAAAATTAAAAATTTTAATTTTTTTATTTTTTGGATATTTTTGGAATTTTTTATTTTTTTACAATTAGAAAAAAAATATTTTTTTAGTTTAAATATTAAAAAAAATAAATTTACATATCTGTTGTTTAGTAGATATTGCTGGACTTTATTTTTTTGTTATTTAAATAAAAAACATTTAATACTATAATTTAAAAATTTAAAAATAAAAAATTTAGTTTTCTAAAATTTTTAATTTTTTTAAAATATTTTTTATTTTTTTATTCACCGAATAATGCTACACCTAGACAGTTGACTTTTTTTTGTTGCACTTATTCACAAATTAAGAATCAATTAACTTAAAAAATTTAAAATTTTAATTTTTTTATTTTTTGGATATTTTTGGTATTCTTAATTTTTTTTACAATTCGAAAAACATTTTTTTTAGTTTAAAAATTAAAAAATAAAAAATTTAGTTTTTTCAAATTTTTATTTTTGAAAAATATTTTTTATTTTTTTATTCATTGGATAATTCTACACCTAGACAGTTGACTTTTTTTGCTGCACTTTTTCACAAATTAAGAATAAACTAATTTAAAAAATTTAAAATTTTAATTTTCTTTTGGATTTTTTGGAATTTTTTATTTTTTACAATTAGAAAAAAAATATTTTTTTTAGTTTAAATATTAAAAAAATAAATTTACAGATCTGTTGTTTAGTAGATATTGCTGGATTTTATCTTTTTATTATTTAAATAAAAAACATTTAATAATATAATTTAAAAATTCAAAAATAAAAAATTTAGGTTTTTAAAATTTTTTATGTTTTAAAAAATATTTTTTAATTTTTTATTCATCGGATAACCGAAACAGTTGACTTTTTTTGCTGCATTTATTCATAAATTAAGAATAAATTAATTTAAAAATATAAAATTTTAATTTTTTTATTTTTTGGATACTTTTGGTATTTTTTATTTTTTTACAATTAGAAAAAAATATTTTTTTTAGTTTAAATATTAAAAAATAATTTACAGATCTGTTGTTTACTAGATATTGCTGGATTTTATTTTTTTATTATTTAAATAAAAAACATTTAATAATATAATTTAAAAATTCAAAAATAAAAAATTTAGTTTTTTAAAATTTTAATTTTTTTAAAAATATTTATTATTTTTTTATTCACCGGATAATGCTACACCATGACAGTTGACTTTTTTTTGCTGCACTTGTTCACAAATTAAGAATAAATTAATTTAAAAAATTTAAAATTTTAATTTTTTTTATTTTTTGGATTTTTTGGAATTTTTTATTTTTTACAATTAGAAAAAAATATTTTTTTAGTTTAAATATTAAAAAAATAAATTTACAGATCTGTTGTTTAGTAGATATTGCTGGATTTTATTTTTTATTATTTAAATAAAAAACATTTAATAATATAATTTAAAAATTCAAAAATAAAAAATTTAGGTTTTTAAAATTTTTTATTTTTTAAAAAATATTTTTTTATTCATTGGATAACGCTAAACCTAAATAGTTGACTTTTTTTGCTGCACTTATTCACAAATTAAGAATAAATTAATTTAAAAATATAAAATTTTAATTTTTTTATTTTTTGGATATTTGATGGTAAATTTTGGAAAACGAATTTCCAATCACCAAAAGACTCACCGGCAAGTGTACCGGGTCGCGTCAAGTAATAAAACTCACGGGAGTGAGGTCGATCCCACAGGGATTGAAGGATTGAGCAATTTTAGCTTAGTGGTTGATTTAGTCAAGCGAACAAGAAGTGATTTGAGTGGTTTGTATTTGACAGAAGCTAAATTGCAAGAAATTTAAAGGGAATGGGTAAATTGCATGAAATTAAAGAGAACAGAAAATAAAAGTGCTGAATCTTAAAGAGCAAGAAATTAAATGGCAGAAACTTAGAACGTAAGAAATGTAAATTGCAGAATCTTAAAGTGCAAGAAATGTAAATGGCTTGAATTGTAAAGGAAATTGGGAATTGGATTTGCAGAAATTAAACAAGGAAAAGTAAAATTCAACAAACAGAAATGGATTCAATTAAACCGGATCTTAAATGAAAATGAAAATAAGCTTGGTGTAGCAATGAAACAAGAAAGTTGAAATTGAAAGCTGTAGATCTCAGGACTCAAGAGACTAGATAGCCAAGTCTAGATCTCACTGCCTTCCTAGATCCAGCAAGAGCAATTGCAAAGGAAATAAAGAAATGTAAGTTGCAGAAAGAGTAGAAGAAGAAGCAATGAACATAAATTGAAATTCAATTATGCAGAAAATTAAACAAGATCTCAAGGTGAGATTGAAACAGAAGTTCTTCAATTCTTCACCCAAGATCCGAAGCAAGAAACGTAAAGAGTGCTAAACAAGAACCAGGAAGAAGAGAGATCAATTCTCCTCCCCAATTCTCTCAAATTCTAAAAGCAATCAACGAAAAATGTAAAGGTGAGCTCTCTCTGTGAGTACTATGAAAATTCTAAAGGAAAGCTCCCTCAGAACTTAATTCTAAGCTATTTATACACTTTCTTCAAATGGTCTTCAAGCCTTGAATTGGGCCTTTGCTCTTGATGAAATTGGGTTGAAAAAGGCCTCTGTTGATTGCTCTTGGAGTTGGAGAGAAACCCATTTTGAACCGGGACATAAAGCACAAAAGCTTGAGTCAAAGTTTGAGGCAAACTTTGGCTCAAGCTTTTCATATCAGCCACCCCCTTTTGCTGTTATCCACGTTTGAGCTAAAGTTTGAGGTCAAACTTTAAGCCAAACGTGGATCCCCTTGTGTGCATGTGTGGTGCCAACGTTTGCCAAAAAGCTTGAGGCAAACGTTGGCACAAGCTTTTCTCCTCCAGGGTGTGTATGTGTGGCGCCAACGTTTGCCAAAAAGCTTGAGGCAAATGTTGGCGCAAGCTTTTGCCTCCAGGGTGTTGGTGTGTGGCGCCAACGTTTGCCAAAAAGCTTGAGGCAAACGTTGGCGCAAGCTTTTGCTCCATCCAGGGTGAATTCAACTCTTCCAAAAGTTTGAGCTAAAGTTTGAGGCAAGCTTTTGCTCAAGCTTTTTGTTCTCTCTTGCTCCTTGCCCTTTCTTCTTTCTTCAACCTTCTTCAAAACTCTTTTCACCTATCATCAATCAACCAAACACATCAAAGCTATGCTCAAGATCATGAGTTTGTTATTCTTTCATAATATATGGCAATTATAGCACAAAATCTCATGAAATTGCATTAATTCATCCATGGTTGATTGAATCAAAGGAAACATGAAATTCTACCCAATTAGCTTACTTATGGCTCAAGAAAGTGCATAAAATCAATTGAAAACAAAAGAAAAAGACTAGTGAAACTAGGCTAAGATGACTTGTCATCACAACACCAAACTTAAAACTTGCTTGTCCCCAAGCAAGAAAGGAATTATTGAGATGAAAGATTGAAATGGAAGATGATGCTTATGCTAGCAGAGTATTATTGGTAGCTCATGGGGTTTTATGTAGATATGTAAACACTCACTTCTTATTGACTTTTAGGCCTAGAAAGTCTCCTTCAAGCATTAAGCAACACACTGCTATGACCTCTCATTATTCCTTTGTCCTTGACTATTATTTTTCTCTATAAGCTTCAGTTCAGTGTCATGTGTAACAAGTTCTTTTCTTTCTTTATACTTGACACATTATTCACTATAGACACTTGGCTCACATTCCTTCTTAGAACATTGATGCCCAGCACCTCTTTAGGCTACTAAATACCTTGTAGTTAGGTTGCTCTTGATAGTGGACTTTCAGTTGATGATCCCGGGTTAGTTAACCCAAGTCACCAAGTGTTGATGCACTCTAAAGAACTTAATAATCCAAGCAGACCCTAGTACAAAGACACCACAGGCATATATTCTAAGGTTCAAGCTATTGGTGTCTAGCTTTGTTTTTTTTTTTTTGTTGCCACTTTTGGCTTTTTCTTTTCTCTTTTTGTTTTTCTTTTTAACCAATGACTTTTATTTGATTGAGATTCATAGACAGTAAGTTACTTTCTACTTAAAAGGAAACAGTCTAGTTCTTTTATTCACTAAAAGTGAGCTATCATACAATCACACATTCATACCACCACTCACTATTATTGTACTTCCAACTAACAAAGAACTATCTTACTTCACATTCCAAACATTTCTTTTTATTGAATTAAAGATGCAGGGGACAAAGCATGCATTTAGTTAAGTGAAAGTAAACACACAAGCACACACTTAGACTAGCTTACTTGTTGCAAAGAGTGATTCTACTTGTACTAAATGAACACTTTAGCAAGACATAAGTCAAAACATTTCTCAACAGCAAGAGTTAAGTATAGATACAACCTATTGGTTTGAAATCCTCTTGTCCTTCCTTCTGTTGTGCTCCTTTTGAGTTATGATGCATAATATCTTCAAATGGTTGTTAGTTCCCTGCACAATTCTCAAACGTTGCTTGTTTCTCAAGCCCTTAGGTGATTGGTTAGTATGCATGAATTGAATGTGGCTTTTGGATTTAATTTGGTGTGGGAACACCAAACTTAATTCCTTGCCACTTCCTCTGATGCAACAGATTAACTATATGTAAAATCTTGTGTCCTTGCTAAAGGTTATAAAACTAAAACTAGAAAGCAATTAAATGGTTGAATGATTTGTCTGATTGCTTGGAGCTAGCTTTGTGCAGGAAGTGAGAATGTGCTTTTAAGTGAGATTTTGGTGGAACACCAAACTTAGAATGCTTCATTCTCTCTTAATTTGTTTTGGTGTGGAACACCAAACTTAGCTCCTTGCAATACATACCAATTATTCAACCTTTTTATTGAAAAAGCTATGAAAAGAAAACTACCTCATGTTGGGTTGCCTCCCAACAAGCGCTCTTTTAATGTCACTAGCTTGACATCCTTCATTCTTTGATCATGGAGGTTGAAAATCATAGTGCCTCAGCTTTTCTCCTCTTACTATGAACTTCCTTCCAGTCTCCTCTTTGATGATCTCTAGGTGTTCAAGTGAAAGGACTCGGTTCACAGTGTAGTATTCAGATAATTGTGGAGACACCTTCATTGGTTGGGTGTTTAACACCACTTTATCCCCTAGTGAAAAGCCTTCAGTAGGGATTTTCTTGTTTCTCCACCCTCTTGGCCTCTTCTTCTTTTCTTTCTCAGAAGATAATTTATGCCTTGGTGGTTCTTTATTTGGGGTGTTGAGGTTCTCATCTGGGGGTTTTGGATCTAGTTCCTCCCTGATTTCTTTGGTCTGTTGCACCCTCTCTACTTCTTTAAATCGTGGATTTAGAAGTCTTGGATTTGACTCATTGAATGCCTCCTTCAAGCTTTGATCTCTGGCCTTATCCTTCATACAATTTTCTTCTTGAGTGGGCTCATGCAGGGTTTTAAAAACATGGAATGCTAGGTGCTCATCATGCACTCTCAGCAACAATTTCCCTTTTTCAACATCTATCAATGCTCTGCCCGTAGCTAGGAAAGGCCTCCCCAGGATGATGGGAGTGTCAGGGTCCTCTTCTATATCTGAGATAACAAAGTCAGCAGGGAGAAAGAATTTTCCCACTTTTACCAGCACATTCTCCACAACTCCCAGTGCTTGCTTAGTAGATTTGTCATCCATTTGGAGAACTATTCGTGTGGACTTCAGCTCAGAAATTTTAAGTTTCCTCATTAGAGACAAAGGCATCAAGTTTATGCTTGCACCGAGGTCACAGAATCACTTCTCAATTGTTATGTTTCCTATGGTGCAAGGTATGTAAAAACTTCCAGGATCATCTTTCTTCTCTGGCAACTCTCGTTGGAGGATAGCACTGATGACATGTCATCATGTCATGTTTTTCTATGCTTTTTCATACAAGTAATTGATAATTAGTGCTTAAATATTGGATTCTTTTGTGCTTAAATGGTATATTTTCTTGATCTTTTGATTTTATAAATTTTGTAGGAAATAAGTTGAAAAAGAAGCAAAATAGTACAAAATAAGCTTAAAAGAAGAAAAGAGGAATTTTGGGGCACACTTTGAAGTGGAACACGCTTTGGAGCCTTAGGTCGCGCTTTTAAAAGCGTGGCCCATGACCATGAAACCGTGGCATTTAGTAATGCCTTATGCATTCATTAAAGCATGCATGCATTTTGCCAATCAAGCTTTACGCATTACTAAGCAATATAAAATTGGCATTATATATTCATTGGCTTATATGTTCAGTAAATGAAAGCATGTGGTATTGGTAATGCCATGAAAGCCGTGCATGTATCATTGGCTTAGTCATACTAGTATCATTGGCTTAATTCATTAAATGAATGCCACGGCCATGCATGCATAAAGCATTTAATCATTAGTGCTAATTGGAAATGAATGCATTATTTAATCAATGCCAAGGCGTTAAAGTAAAGCATGCATTTAATTTAATTACATCATCATGAACCATGCATGCATTGGCATCATTATTTGAAAATGAATGGAATCAAGCAAGGAACAACGTTCAACCAAGATTGAAGATTAGCCCCATCGCCTGAGCTCATGTTTGCGCCAACGTTTGCCTCAAATGTGAGTTCAAACGTTGGCAGAGGAACACCTTGGAGGGAGCTAGTATTTGCGCCAACGTTTGCCTCAAACGTGAGGTCAAACATTGGCCAAAGAATGCCTTGGAAGAGATCACGTTTGAGCTCATGTTTGACCTCAAACGTGAACCCAAACGTGAGTGATAGCAAAATGGCCGTTCTGCATAATGCCTTCACGAAGACGTTTGAGTCAACATTTGCCTCAAACGTTGACTCAAACGTGAATGCTCCAAAGTCCAAATTGCAAGCGGATTTCTTCTCAAGACCAAGAGCAACCCATCCGGATCCATCTTCAACCCAATTCCACTCCAAAGTAAGCAAAGCCCACATGACTCAAAGGCACACAGAGAAGCTAGATTAGGAATTTCATTTTATAAATATTGTTTTGATTTTTCATTTTTATTTTGTAAAAGCCTATATAAAGGCATTGGTTTCATTTCACTAAGGAGGTTGGCTCTAATAGAGAGCATAGGAGGCTTGCTCCATTAGGGAGTAGTAGTAGTAGATAGCTCTCTCTTTTAGTTTTCATTTCTGTTTTGAATCTTGGGTGGAGATTGGAAGGAATTCTGTTTTCATTCTCACCTTGATAATTCTCTCTGTTTGCCTGTCTACAAAATTTCAGTGAATTGTGATTTGAATCAAAGCTCTCTTTACTGCTTTCATCTTTATTTCTTCTTCAATCTGTTTGCTGTTGGATCAAGGAAGGGATTGAGATCTAGACTTGTTTTCTAGTCTCATTGAGCTCCTGAGATCTTCAACCTCTCATTTATATTTTGCGATTGAGCCAAGCTGCTCTCTGTTTTGATTTTTCAAGTGAGTTTCCTAATCTGTTTGAGTTTGTTGCATCATTTACTTCTCTGTTTGATTGCTATTTACACTTCCTTGTTTGATTTCTTGAATCCCAACTCCCAAAATCCTTTTACTCTTCCTGCAGTTTAAATTTCTAGTTGCTTGATGATGAGCGGATAATTTATACGCTTTTTGGCATTGTTTTTAGGTAGTTTTTAGTAAGTTCAAGCTACTTTTAGGGATGTTTTCATTAGTTTTTATGTTAAATTCACATTTCTGGACTTTACTATGAGTTTGTGTATTTTTTTGTGATTTCAGGTAATTTCTGGCTGAAATTGAGGGACTTGAGCAAAACTCTGAAAAAGGCTGACAAAAGGACTGCTGATGCTGTTGGAATCTGACCTCCCTGCACTCGAAATGGATTTTCTGGAGCTACAGAACTTCAAATAGCACGCTCTTAACGGCGTTGGAAAGTAGACATCCAGAGCTTTCCAGCAATATATAATAATTCATACTTTATTCGGAAATTGATGACAGAACTTGGCGTTGAACGCCAAGTACATGCTGCTGTCTGGAGTTAAACGCCAGAAATACGTCATGATCCGGAGTTGAACGCCCAAAACACGTTATAACTTGGCGTTCAACTCCAAGAAAATCCTCAGCTCGTGGATAGATCAAGCTCAGCCCAAACATACACCAAGTGGGCCCCGGAAGTGGATTTATACATCAATTACTTACTCATGTAAACCCTAGTAGCTAGTTTAGTATAAATAAGACTTTTTACTAGTGTATTAGTCATCTTTTGGCCATTCAGTCTTTTGATCATTCAGAGGGCTGGCCTCTCGGCCATGCCTGAACCTTTCACTTATGTATTTTCAACGGTGGAGTTTCTACACACCATAGATTAAAGGTGTGGAGCTCTGCTGTACCTCAAGTTTCAATACAATTACTATTACTTTTTATTCAATTCTCTTTTATTCTTATTCCAAGATATACGTTGCATAACACTTTGATGAATGTGATGATCCATGACACTCATCATCATTCTCACCTATGAACGTGCGTGACTGACAACCACTTTCGTTATACTCTAGGCCCGGCGCATATCTCTTAGATTCCCCAACAGAATCTTCGTGGTATAAGCTAGATAGATGGCGGCATTCATGGGGATCCGGAAAGTCTAACCTTGTCTGTGGTATTCCGAGTAGGATCCTGGGAATCTGGAAAGTCTAACCTTGTCCATGGTATTCCGAGTAGGATTCCGGTATTGAATGACTGTGACGAGCTTCAAACTCCTAAAGGCTAGGCGTGATGACAAACGCAAAAGAATTAATGTATTCTATTCCAACCTGATTGAGAACCGACAGATGATTAGCCGTGTTGTGACAGAGCATTTGGACCATTTTTACTGAGAGGATGGGATGTAGCTATCAACAAGGGTGATGCCTCCAGACGATTAGCCGTGCAGTGACAGTGCATAGGACCATTTTCCCGAGAGGATTAAAAGTAGCCATTGATGATGGTGATGCCCTACATACAGCTTGCCATGGAAAGGAGTAAGAAGGATTGGATGAGAGCAATAAGAAAGTAGAGATTCGAAAGGATTCCAGCATCTCCACACGCCTATCTGAAATTCCTACTATTGATTTACATAAGTATTTCTATCCCCTTTTATTTTCTATTTATTATTAATTTTTGAAACCCATAACCATTTAATCTGCCTAACTGAGATTTACAAGGTGACCATAGCTTGCTTCATACCAACAATCTCTGTGGGATCGACCCTTACTCACGTAAGGTTTATTACTTGGACGACCCAGTACACTTGCTGGTTAGTTGAACGAGATTGTGGAAAGAAAGTGCTGAGTTAATGTTTTTATGCACATGCCAAAGAGCCATCATTGTTAATCACAATTTCGTCCACCAAGTTTTTGGCGCCGTTGCCGGGGATTGTTCGAGTATGGACAACTGACGGTTCATCTTGTTGCTCAAATTAGGTAATTTTCTTTTCAAAAATCTTTTTCAAAATTTTTCTTTTCTTTTTTGTTTTTCCAAACTTTATTTTCGAAAAAATTAACAAAAATCCAAAAAAATTAATAAAATCATAAAAATAAAAAATATTTTGTGTTCCTGTTTGAGTCTTGAGTCAATTTTTAAGTTTGGTGTCAATTGCATGCTTTAAAAATTTTTCTTGCATTTTTCGAAATTCCATGCATTCATAGTGTTCTTCATGATCTTCAAGTTGTTCTTGACAAGTCTTCTTGTTTGATCTTGATGATTTCGTGTTTTGTGTTGTTTGTTGTTTTTCATATGCATTTTTCGTTTGTTAGAGTCCATGCATTAAAGATTTCTAAGTTTGGTGGCTTGCATGTTTTCTTTGCATCAAAAATTTTTCAAAATTATGTTCTTGATATTCATCATGATCTTCAAAGTGTTCTTGGTGTTCATCTTGACATTCATAGTGTTCTTGCATGCATCTTGTGTTTTGATCCAAAATTTTCATGTTTTAGGTCATGTTTGTGTTTTTCTCTCTCATAATTAAAATATTCAAAAATCAAAAAAATATATTTTCCTTATTTTTCTCCAAATTTTCGAAAATTTGAGTTGACTTAGTCAAAAATTTTCAAAATTAGTTGTTTCTTACAAGTCAAGTCAAATTTTCAATTTTAAAAATCTTATCTTTTCAAAATCTTTTTCAAAAATTATATCTTTTTCATTTTTTTTATTTTATTTTTTTTGAAAATTTCAAAAATTCTTTTTCAAATTATTTTCAAAATCTTTTCCTTATCTTTATATCACATTTTCGAAAATTAGCTAACAATTAATGTGATTGATTCAAAAATTTGAAGTTTGTTACTTTCTTGTTAAGAAAGGTTCAATCTTTAAGTTCTAGAATCTTATCTTGAAGTTTCTTGTTAGTGAAGTAAGTAATTTTAAATTTAAAAATTAAATCTTTTTATCTTTTATCTTATCTTTTTCAAAAATTTTATCTTTTTCAAAATTTGATTTCAAAATATCTTATCTAACATCTTATCTTCTTATCTTTTCAAATTTGATTTTAATATCTTTTTCAACTAACTCTTTGACTTTTTGTTTGTTTCTTATCTTTTTCAAAACCACCTAACTACTTTTCTCTCTCTAATTTTCGAAAATATCTCATCTCTTTTCAAAAATTCTTTTTGTTTTAAATTTTAATTTTAATCTTGTCTTATTTCTAATTTTCGAAAATTACTAACCCTTTTTTAAAAAATTATTTTCGAATTTTCTATCTCTTCTCTCTTATTCTATTTAATTATTTAATTACTAACACTTCTCTTCACCTCTCTTCACTTAAATATCCGAAACCACTCTTTTTCATTCTTCTCCCCTTTCTTTTTCTACTAACATAAAGGAATCTCTATACTGTGACATAGAGGATTCCTCTTTCTTTTCTTGTTTTCTTCTCTTTCATATGAGCAGGAACAAGGATAAAGGCACTCTTATTGAAATTGATCCAGAACCTGAAAGGACTCTGAAGAGAAAATTAAGAGAAGCTAAGTTACAACAATCTAAAGGTAACCTTTCAGAAACATTAGAACAAGAGAAGGAGATGGCAGCCGAAAATAATAATATTGCAAGGAGAATGCTTGGTGACTTCACAAAGCCAACATCCAAATTTGATGGAAGAAGCATCTCCATTCCTGCCATTGGAGCCAATAATTTTGAGCTGAAGCCTCAGCTAGTTGCCTTAATGCAACAAAACTGCAAGTTTTATGGACTTCCATCTGAAGATCCTTATCAGTTTTTAACTGAGTTCTTGCAGATCTGTGAGACTGTAAAGACGAATGGAGTTGATCCTGAAGTCTACAGACTCATGCTTTTCCCTTTTGCTGTAAGAGACAGAGCTAGAATATGGTTGGATTCACAACCCAAGGATAGCCTGGACTCCTGGGATAAGCTAGTCACTGCCTTCTTCGATAAATTCTTTCCTCCTCAAAAGCTGAGCAAGCTGAGAGTGGATGTTCAAACCTTCAAACAAAAAGATGGTGAATCCCTCTATGAAGCTTGGGAAAGATACAAGCAGCTGACCAAAAGATGTCCATCTGACATGTTTTCAGAATGGACCATATTAGATATATTCTATTATGGTCTATCTGAATTTTCGAAAATGTCATTGGACCATTCTGCAGGTGGATCTATTCACCTAAAGAAAATGCCTGAAGAGGCTCAAGAACTCATTGACATGGTTGCAAACAACCAATTCATGTACACTTCTGAGAGGAATTCCGTGAATAATGGGATACCTCAGAAGAAAGGAGTTCTTGAAATTGATGCTCTGAATGCCATATTGGCTCAGAACAAAGTGTTGACTCAACAAGTCAACATGATCTCTCAAAATCTGAATGGATGGCAACATGCATCCAACAGTACTAAAGAGGCAGCTTCTGAAGAAGCTTATGATCCTGAGAACCCTGCCATGGCAGAGGTTAATTACATGGGTGAACCTTATGGAAACACCTATAACTCATCATGGAGAAATCATCCAAATTTCTCATCGAAGGATCAACAAAAGCCTCAACAAGGCTTTAACAATGGTGGATGCAATAGGCTGAGCAATAGCAAGCCTTTTCCATCATCTTCTTAGCAACAGATAGAGAATTTTGAACAAAACACTTCTAATTTAGCCAATCTAGTCTCTGATCTGTCAAAGGCCACTTTCAATTTCATGAGTGAAACAAGATCTTCCATTAGAAATCTGGAGGCACAAGTGGGCTAGCTGAGTAAGAAAGTTATTGAAACTCCTCCCAGTATTCTCCCAAGCAATACAGAAGAGAATCCAAAAGGAGAGTGCAAGGCCATTGATGTGATCAACATGGCCGAATGCACAAGGGATGAAGAGGACGAAAATCCTAGTGAGGAAGACCTCCTGGGACGTCCTTCAAGCAAGAAGGAGTTTCCTATTAAGGATCCAAAGGAATCTGAGGCTTATATAGAGACCATAGAGATTCCATTAAATCTCCTTCTGCCATTCATGAGCTCTGAAGACTATTCTTCCTCAGAAGAGGATGAAGATGTGACTGGAGAGCAAATTGCTCAATATTTAGGAGCTATCATGAAGCTGAATGCCAAGTTGTTTGGTAATGAGACTTGGGAAAGTGAACCTCCCTTGCTCATTAGTGAACTGGATACCTGGATTCAGCAAATTCTACCTCAAAAGAGATAAGATCCTGGCAAGTTCTTAATACCTTGTACCACAGGCACCATGACCTTTGCAAAAGCTCTGTGTGATCTGGGGTCAGGGATAAATCTTATGCCACTCTCTGTAATGGAGAAGCTGGGGATCATTGAGGTACAACCTGCCTTGTTCTCATTACAATTGGCATACAAGTCATTGAGACAAGCTTATGGAATAGTGGAGGACGTGTTAGTAAAGGTTGAAGGCCTTTACATCCCTGCTGATTTCATAATCTTAGACACTAGGAAGGAAGAGGATGAATGCATTATCCTTGGAAGACCTTTCCTAGCTACAGCAGGAGCTGTGATAGATGTCAACAGAGGCGAAATATTCCTTCAATTGAATGAGGACTACCTTGTGTTTAAAGCACATGGCCATCCCTCTATGACAAAAGAGAGTAAGCATGAAGAGCTTCTCTCAATTCAGAGTCAAGAAGAGCCCCCACAGTCAAACTCTAAGTTTGGTGTTGGGAGGCCACAACCAAACTCTAAGTTTGGTGTTAAGACCCCATATCCAAACTCTAAGTTTGGTGTTGGGACTATACAACATTGACCTGATCACCTTTGTGGCTCCATGAGAGCCACTGTCAAGCTATTGACATTAAAGAAGCGCTTGTTGAGAGGCAACCCAATTTTATTTATCTAATTTTTATTTTATTGTTATTTTGTGTTTTTTTAGGTACATGATCATGTGGAGTCACGAAAAAAATATAAAAGTTAAAAACAGAATCAAAAACAGCAGAAAAATATTCGCACCCTGGAGGAAGCACAGGCTGGCGTTCAACGCCAGTAAGATGCATCTGGCTGGCGTTCAACGCCAGAACAGAGCATGAATCTGGCGCTGAACGCCAGAAACAAGCAACATTTTGGCGCTAAACGCCAGGAATGTGCCTAGAGAAAAAGCTGGCGCTGAACGCCAGTAACAAGCATGAAACTGGCGTTCAACGCCAGAAACATGTTACATGTGGGCGTTGAACGCCCAGAATGTGCACCACTCGGTGTTTAAACGCCAGAATGGTGTGCAATGGCATTTTACATGCCTATTTGGTGCAGGGATGGAATTCCTTGACACCTCAGGATCTGTGGACCCCACAGGATCCCCACCTAACATATTCCCACCTTACCTCCTAATCCTATTTTACTCCTCCCATGTCACACTTCCCAAAAATCCTTCACCAATCACCTCAATCTCTCTTCCCAATCACCTATTCACCACTCACATCCATCTACTCTTCCCCATAAATCCCACCTACCTTCCAAATTCAAAAATATTTTCCCACCCAATCCCACCCTAAAGGGCCGAACCTACCCTCTCCCCTCTCCCTATATAAACCCCTCCATTCCACTCCATTTTCACACAACACTATCCCCTCTACTATACCTTGGCCGACTCCATCTCCCATCATTCTCCTCCATTTTCTTCTTCTTCTTCTCTTCTTTCTTCTATTGCTCGAGGACGAGCAATATTTTAAGTTTGGTGTGGTCAAAGCACAATCTTTTTTGTTTTCCACTACCATCAATGGCACCTAAGGCCGGAGAATCCTCTAGAAAAGGAAAAGGGAAGACAAAAGCTTCCACCTCCGAGTCATGGGAGATGGAAAGATTCATCTCCAAAAGCCATCAAGACCACTTCTGTGATGTTATGGCAAAGAAGAAGGTGATCCCTGAGGTCCCTTTCAAGCTCAAGAAAAATGAGTATCCGGAAATCCGACATGAGATCCAAAGAAGAGGTTGGGAAGTCCTAACCAACCCCATGCAACAAGTCGGAATCTTAATGGTTCAAGAGTTCTATGCCAATGCATAGATCACTAGGAACCATGATCAAAGTATGAACCTGAGTCCAAAGAATTATCTCACAATGGTTCGGGGGAAATACTTAGAATTTAGTCCGGAAAATGTGAGGTTGGCATTCCACTTGCCCATGATGCAAGGAGATGAACGCCCCTACACTAGAAGGGTCAACTTTAATCAAAGGTTGAACCAAGTCCTTACGGACATATGTGTGGAAGGAGCTCAATGGAAGAGAGACTCCAAAGGCAAACCAGTCCAACTAAGAAGACTGGACCTCAAGCCTGTGGCTAGAGGATGGTTGGAGTTCATTCAACGCTCCATCATTCCCACTAGCAACCGATCTGAAGTTACTGTGGATCGGGCCATCATGATTCATAGCATCATGATTGGAGAGGAAGTAGAAGTTCATGAAGTCATCTCCAATGAATTCTACAAAATAGCCGATAAGCCCTCCACCATGGCAAGGCTAGCTTTTCCTCACCTTATTTGCCATCTATGTTACTCAGCTGGAGTTATCATAGAAGGAGACATCTCCATTGAAGAGGATAAACCCATCACCAAGAAGAGGATGGAGCAAGCAAGAGAGACCCTTCACGGTTCTCAAGAGATGCATGAAGAAGCTCATCATCAAGAAATCCCTGAGATGCCTCAAGGGATGCACTTCCCTCCCAACAACTATTGGGAACAACTCAACACTTCCTTAGAAGATTTGAGCCACAACGTGGAACAATTAAGGGTGGAACATCATGAGCACTCCATCATTCTCCATGAAATAAGAGAAGATCAAAGAGCAATGAGGGAGGAGCAACAAAGGCAAGGAAGGGACATAGAAGAGCTTAAGGACATTGTTGGTCCTTCAAGAAGAAGACGCCACTAAGGTGGATTCATTCCTTGTTCTTATTTCTTTCTGCTTTTCGGTTTTTATGTTGTGTTTATCTATGTTTTGTGTCTCTACTTCATGATCATTAGTAGTTAGTAACTATGTCTTAAAGTTATGAATAATCCCATTAATCCTTCACCTCTCTTAAATGAAAAATGTTTTAATTCAAAAGAACAAGAAGTACATGAATTTTGAATTTATCCTTGAATTTAATTTAATTATATTGATGTGGTGACAATACTTTTTGTTTTCTGAATGAATGCTTTAACAGTGCATATTTTTTGATCTTGTTGTTTATGAATGTTAAAACTGTTGGCTCTCGAAAGAATGATGAACAAAGAGAAATGTTATTGATAATCTGAAAAATCAGGAAATTGATTCTTGAAGCAAGAAAAAGCAGTAAAAGAACAAGGCTTGCGAAAAAAAAAGAGAAAAATGGCGAAAAAAATAATAGAAAGAAAAAGAAAAAGCAAGCAGAAAAAGCAAATAGCCCTTAAAACCAAAAGGCAAGGGTAAAAAGGATCCAAGGCTTTGAGCATCAATGGATAGGAGGGCCCAAGGAAATAAAATCCAGGCCTAAGCGGCTAAATCAAGCTGTCCCTAACCATGTGCTTGTGTCATGAAGGTCCAAGTGAAAAGCTTGAGACTGAGTGGTTAAAGTCATGATCCAAAGCAAAAAGAGTGTGCTTAAGAGCTCTGGACACCTCTAACTGGGGACTCTAGCAAAGCTGAGTCACAATCTGAAAAGGTTCACCCAGTTATGTGTCTGTGGCATTTATGTATCCGGTGGTAATACTGGAAAACAAAATGCTTAGGGCCACGGCCAAGACTCATAAGTAGTTGTGTTCAAGAATCAACATACTTAACTAGGAAAGTCAATAACACTATCCAAAATTCTAAGTTCCTAGAGAAGCCAATCATTCTAAACTTCAAAGGAAAAAGTGAGATGCCAAAACTGTTCAGAAGCAAAAAGCTACAAGTCCCGCTCATCTAATTATAATTAATATTCATTGATATTCTGAAATTTATAGTATATTCTCTTCTTTTTATCCTAATTGATTTTCAGTTGCTTGGGGACAAGCAACAATTTAAGTTTGGTGTTGTGATGAGCGGATAATTTATACGCTTTTTGGCATTGTTTTTAGGTAGTTTTTAGTAAGTTCAAGCTACTTTTAGAGATGTTTTCATTAGTTTTTATGTTAAATTCACATTTCTGGACTTTACTATGAGTTTGTGTGTTTTTCTGTGATTTCAGGTAATTTCTGGCTGAAATTGAGGGACTTGAGCAAAACTCTGAAAAAGGCTGACAAAAGGACTGCTGATGCTGTTGGAATCTGACCTCCCTACACTCGAAATGGATTTTCTGGAGCTACAGAACTTTAAATGGCACGCTCTCAACGGCGTTAGAAAGTAGACATCCACAGCTTTCCAGCAATATATAATAGTTCATACTTTATTTGGAAATTGACGACGTAACTTGGCGTTGAACGCCAAGTACATGCTGCTGTCCGGAGTTAAACGCCAGAAACACGTCATGATCCGGAGTTGAACGCCCAAAACACGTTATAACTTGGCGTTCAACTCCAAGAAAAGCCTCAGCTCGTGGATAGATCAAGCTCAGCCCAAACATACACCAAGTGGGTCCCGGAAGTGGATTTATGCATCAATTACTTACTCATGTAAACCCTAGTAGCTAGTTTAGTATAAATAAGACTTTTTACTAGTGTATTAGTCATCTTTTGGCCATTCGGTCTTTTGATCATTCAGAGGGCTGGCCTCTCGGCCATGCCTGAACCTTTCACTTATGTATTTTCAATGGTGGAGTTTCTACACACCATAGATTAAGGGTGTGGAGCTTTGCTGTACCTCAAGTTTCAATACAATTACTATTATTTTCTATTCAATTCTCTTTTATTCTTATTCCAAGATATACGTTGCACAACACTTTGATGAATGTGATGATCCGTGACACTCATCATCATTCTCACCTATGAACGTGCGTGACTGACAACCACTTCCGTTCTACTCTAGACCGGGCGCATATCTCTTAGATTCCCCAATAGAATCTTCGTGGTATAAGCTAGATAGATGGCGGCATTCATGGGGATCCGGAAAGTCTAACCTTGTCTGTGGTATTCTGAGTATGATCCTGGGAATTCGGAAAGTCTAACCTTGTCCATGGTATTCCGAGTAAGATTCTGGTATTGAATGACTGTGACGAGCTTCAAACTCCTAAAGGCTGGGCGTGATGACAAACGCAAAAGAATTAATGGATTCTATTCCAACCTGATTGAGAACCGACAGATGATTAGCCGTGCTGTGACAGAGCATTTAGACCATTTTCATTGAGAGGATGGGATGTAGCTATCAACAAGGGTGATGCCTCCAGACGATTAGCCGTGCAGTGACAGCGCATAGGACCATTTTCCCGAGAGGATTAAAAGTAGCCATTGATGATTCTGATGCCCTACATATAGCTTGCCATGGAAAGGAGTAAGAAGGATTGGATGAGAGCAATAAGAAAGTAGAGATTCGAAAGGATTCCAGCATCTCCACACGCCTATCTGAAATTCCCACTATTGATTTACATAAGTATTTCTATCCCTTTTTATTTTCTATTTATTATTAATTTTCGAAACCCATAACCATTTAATCTGCCTAACTGAGATTTACAAGGTGACCATAGCTTGCTTCATACCAACAATCTCTATGGGATCGACCCTTACTCACCTAAGGTTTATTACTTGGACGACCCAGTACACTTGCTGGTTAGTTGAACGAGATTGTGGAAAGAAAGTGCTGAGTTAATGTTTTTATGCACATGCCAAAGAGCCATCATTGTTAATCACAATTTCGTCCACCACTTGATCTATTGCTTTCTTTAATTTCCAACACCCACTCCCCTTTACATTTACTGCAATTTAAATTTCTTGTCATTTAAGATTCTTGTCAATTTACATTTCTTGCTCTTTACATTTTTGTCATTTACTTTCTGCACTTTAATTTTCCTTGCACTTTACATTCTACTGGTCACATTTCATCCAATTCACCAATGTTAGCTTGACTAAACTAATCACCCACTAAAGTTGCTTGATCCATCAATCCCTGTGGGATCGACCTCACTCTTGTGAGTTATTACTACTTGATGCGACCCGGTATACTTGCCGGTTGGATTTGTGTGTTGGAAATTCGTTTTCCGCAAAAACACCATCACGCACTACATTCCTTTGTCATCTCAACAATTTGTCCTTCCTTCAGGGATCTTTTCTTTGTGAGTAATTCTTTCATAAATTTGGCATACAATGACATCTGTTCAAGTGCTTCTAAGAAAGGAATATTGATGCTGAGTGTCTTGAATATGTCTAGGAATTTTGAGTATTGCTTATCCTCATTTTCTTTTTTAAACCTCTGAGGGTATGGAAGTTTGGGGACACAAGGATTCACTTCTTCCCTCTTCTCTTGTAGTTGTGATTCAAGGATGTTCTTGTATCCCTTTGAAATTTGTGCATATTTGGTTTCTTGATCCTCTTTACTTTTCCCCTCTGTCTCTTCTTGTGGAACTTCTTTGTTGTGTTTGTTCTGATTGATGGCTTCCTTCTTCATAGTCTTCTCACTTCCCACTGTGATTGCTTTGCACTCCTCCCATTTTGTAGCTTTTCCTTTGTCCCTTGGGTGGTCTTGAGTAGCAATAGGGGATGTATTTGATTGCTTCTCACCCATCTCTGCAATTTGTTTAGCCATTTGTTCCATATGCCTCTCAAGATTTCTTATTGAAGCCTCTTGGTTTTTTATTGTAGCTTCTTGGTTTTTGCTTGTTATGGCTTGATCCTTCCGTGCTGCTTCCTGATCTTGTTTTGCCATCTCTTGATTTTTCATGAGTTTCTCCATCATTATCTCTTGGTGCTTCATCATCTTTTCCATCAATATCTCCAAATTGGAGATTCTTTGAGTGTCTTGTAACGCTTGTGGCTGGGTGTGAGATATTGAAGGTTGATGGTAGGTGTTTTGGTTAGTGGTTTGGTTATTGGGTGGATAGTAGCTAGAATTTGGGTGGTTGTTTTGGGGTTTTCTATATGGATTGGGGTTAGTGTTCTGCTGGTTGTGGTTTTGGTTGTTTCTTGAGTTGTTTTGGTTTGAGTTTCTTTGCCATGGTTGCTGGTTTGAGTGTGGTTATCTCCCCATCTTATGTTTGGATGGTTCTTCCAGGATAGATTGTAGGTGTCACCACAGACTTCATTTTGGCCGGAGCTTTGGTTGTGCACATATTGAGGTTGTTCCTGCTGCTGATCTTCTTGGTTTTCTTCATTTTGCCCCCATTTGGTTGATGATTGGCTTGTGTTGACTGCTGCAACTTGGAGGCTATCAATCCTCTTGGCCATTTGCTCAAATTGTTGTTGAATTTGTTGCTGCATCATTTTGTTTTGAGCTAGAATTGAGTCCACTCCTTCCAACTCTATCACTCCTTTCCTTTGTGATGGTTGGTGTTGCCTTTGGTGAGCAAAGAAATACTGGTTATTAGCCACCATATCAATGAGATTTTGGGCTTCCTCTGCAGTTTTCATGAGCTGCAAAGAGCCTCCAGCTGAGTGATCCAATGCTTCCTGGGATTTTAATGTCAAGCCTTCATAAAAATTCTGCAACCTATCCCATTCATTGAACATTTCAGGAGGACACCTCCTGATTAGAGCCTTGTATCGTTCCCATGCCTCATATAAGGGTTCAGCATCCATTTGTGTGAATGTTTGTACTTCATTCTTCAATCTAATAACCCTTTGAGGTGGGTAAAATTTGGCAAGGAACTTGCTCACTAAATCATCCCAGTTGTCTATACTGTCCCTTGGGAAGGATTCCAACCATTGAGTAGCTTTGTCTCTGAGAGAAAATGGAAATAATAGCAGCTTGTAGATGTCAGGATGCACTCCATTGGTTTTGATAGTGTCACAAATCCTCAAGAAAGTAGACAAGTATTGATTTGGATCTTCAAGTGGTCCTCCTCCATAAGAACAATTGTTTTGAACCAAGGTGATGAGTTGTGGCTTCAACTCAAAATTATTTGCATGAACGTTAGGAGTGAGTATGCTACTCCCGCAGTTTCTTGCATTGGGGATAGTGTAAGAGGCCAACACCCTTCTTGCAGGCTGGGTATTGTTGCTTACTCCCTCTTCACGCACCTCAGCCTCCATGACCTGCAAGAATCACAAACAAACCAAATGAAACATGGACATTCTAATGCTAGAATGTGGTTAGAGGGTTAGGTGACACAATGTGTCAAACAGTTAATGTGCTTAGTTAAAAATAAAGAAAAATAAAGAAAAAGTGCTTAATCTAGACCACCACCTTACTTAATCATTGTCAATCTAATTCAATCCCCGGCAACGGCACCAAAAACTTGATGGTAAATTTTGGAAAACGAATTTCCAATCACCAAAAGACTCACCGGCAAGTGAACCGGGTCGCGTCAAGTAATAAAACTCACGGGAGTGAGGTCGATCCCACAGGGATTGAAGGATTGAGCAATTTTAGCTTAGTGGTTGATTTAGTCAAGCGAACAAGAAGTGATTTGAGTGGTTTGTATTTGACAGAAGCTAAATTGCATGAAATTTAAAGGGAATGGGTAAATTGCATGAAATTAAAGAGAACAGAAAATAAAAGTGCTGAATCTTAAAAAGCAAGAAATTAAATGGCAGAAACTTAGAACGCAAGAAATGTAAATTGCAGAATCTTAAAGTGCAAGAAATGTAAATGGCTTGAATTGTAAAGGGAATTGGGAATTGGATTTGCAGAAATTAAACAAGGAAAAGTAAAATTCAACAAACAGAAATGGATTCAATTAAACCGGATCTTAAATGAAAATGAAAATAAGCTTGGTGTAGCAATGAAACAAGAAAGTTGAATTGAAAGCTGTAGATCTCAGGACTCAAGAGACTAGATAGCCAAGTCTAGATCTCACTGCCTTCCTAGATCCAGCAAGAGCAATTGCAAAGGAAATAAAGAAATGTAAGTTGCAGAAAGAGTAGAAGAAGAAGCAATGAACAGAAATTGAAATTCAATTATTCAGAAAATTAAACAAGATCTCAAGGTGAGATTGAAACAGAAGTTCTTCAATTCTTCACCCAAGATCCGAAGCAAGAAAAGTAAAGAGTGCTAAACAAGAACCAGGAAGAAGAGAGATCAATTCTCCTCCCCAATTCTCTCGAATTCTAAAAGCAATCAACGAAAAATGTAAAGGTGAGCTCTCTCTGTGAGTACTATGAAAATTCTAAAGGAAAGCTCCCTCAGAACTTAAATTCTAAGCTATTTATACACTTTCTTCAAATGGTCTTCAAGCCTTGAATTGGGCCTTTGCTCTTGATGGAATTGGGTTGAAAAATGCCTCTGTTGATTGCTCTTGGAGTTGGAGAGAAACCCATTTTGAACCGGGACATAAAGCACAAAAGCTTGAGTCAAAGTTTGAGGCAAACTTTGGCTCAAGCTTTTCAAATCAGCCACCCCCTTTTGCTGCTATCCACGTTTGAGCTAAAGTTTGAGGTCAAACTTTAAGCCAAACGTGGATCCCCTTGTGTGCATGTGTGGCGCCAACGTTTGCCAAAAAGCTTGAGGCAAACGTTGGCGCAAGCTTTTGCCTCCAGGGTGTTGGTGTGTGGCGCCAACGTTTGCCAAAAAGCTTGAGGCAAACGTTGGCGCAAGATTTTGCTCCATCCAGGGTGAATTCAACTTTTCCAAAAGTTTGAGCTAAAGTTTGAGGCAAGCTTTTGCTCAAACTTTTTGTTCTCTCTTGCTCCTTGCCCTTTCTTCTTTCTTCAACCTTCTTCAAAGCTCTTTTCATCTTTCATCAATCAACCAAACACATCAAAGCTATGCTCAAGATCATGAGTTTGTTATTCTTTCATAATATATGACAATTATAGCACAAAATCTCATGAAATTGCATTAATTCATCCATGGTTGATTGAATCAAAGGAAACATGAAATTCTACCCAGTTGGCTTACTTATGGCTCAAGAAAGTGCATAAAATCAATTGAAAACAAAAGAAAAAGACTAGTGAAACTAGGCTAAGATGACTTGTCATCAATATTTTTGGTATTTTTTATTTTTTTACAATTAGAAAAAAATATTTTTTTAGTTTAAATATTAAAAAAAATAAATTTACAGATCTGTTGTTTACTAGATATTGCTGGACTTTATTTTTTTATTATTTAAATAAAAAATTTAATAATATAATTTAAAAATTCAAAAATAAAAAATTTAGTTTATTAAAATTTTTAAATTTTTTAAAAATATTTTTTATTTTTTATTCACCGGATAATGCTACACCAAGACAGTTGACTTTTTTTGCTGCACTTGTTCACAAATTAAGAATATATTAATTTAAAAAATTTAAAAATTTAATTTTTTTATTTTTTGTATATTTTTGGAATTTTTTATTTTTTTACAATTAGAAAAAAAATATTTTTTTAGTTTAAATATTAAAAAAAATTACAGATATGTTATTTACTAGATATTGACGGACTTTATTTTTTATTATTTAAATAAAAAACATTTAATAATATAATTTAAAAATTCAAAAATAAAAAATTTAGTTTTTCAAAATTTTTAATTTTTTAAAAATATTTTTTATTTTTTTATTCACCGGATAATGCTACACCTAGACAGTTGACTTTTTTTTGCTACACTTGTTCACAAATTAAGAATAAATTAATTTAAAAAATTTAAAATTTTAATTTTTTTATTTTTTGGATTTTTTTGGAATTTTTTATTTTTTACAATTAGAAAAAAATATTTTTTTAGTTTAAATATTAAAAAAAATAAATTTACAGATCTGTTATTTAGTAGATATTGCTGGACTTTATTTTTTTATTATTAATATAAAAAACATTTAATAATATAATTTAAAAATTCAAAAATAAAAAATTTAGGTTTTTAAAATTTTTAATTTTTTTAAAAATATTTTTTATTTTTTATTCATCGGATAACGCTACACCTAATAGTTGACTTTTTTTCGCTGCTCTTGTTCAACAATTAAGAATAAATTAATTTAAAATTTAATTTTTTCTGGGATATTTTTGGACTTTTTTACTTTTTTACAATTAGAAAAAATATTTTTTTTAGTTTAAATATTAAAAAAATAAATTTACATATCTGTTGTTTACTAGATATTGCTGGACTTTAGTTTTTTATTATTTAAATATAAAACATTTAATAATATAATTCAAAAATTCAAAAATAAAAAATTTAGTTTTTTAAAATTTTTAATTTTTTAAAATTATTTTTTATTTTTTTATTCATCGATAACGCTATACACCAAGACAGTTGACTTTTTTTGCTGCACTTGTTCACAAATTAAGAATAAATTAATTTAAAAATTTAAAAATTTAATTTTTTAATTTTTTGGATATTTTTGGAATTTTTTATTTTTTAACAATTAGAAAAAAAAATATTTTTTTAGTTTAAATATTAAAAAAAATTTACAGATCTGTTATTTACTAGATATTACTGGACTTTATTTTTTTATTATTTAAATATAAAATATTTAATAATATAATTTAAAAATTCAAAAATAAAAAATTTAGTTTTATAAAATTTTTACTTTTTGAAAAATATTTTTATTTTTTTATTCTTCAGATAACGCTACACCTAAACAGTTGACTTTTTTTGCTGCACTTGTTCACAAATTAAGAATAAATTAATTTAAAAATTTAAAATTTACCTTTTTTGATATTTTTTGAATTCTTTATTTTTTTACTATAAGAAAAAAATATTTTTTTAATTTAAATATTAAAAAAAATTTATAGATCTGTTGTTTACTAGATATTGCTAGACTTTATTTTTTTATTATTTAAATAAAAAATATTTAATAATATAATTTAAAAATTTAAGAATAAAAAATTTAGTTTTTTTAAATTTTTTATTTTTTCAAAAATATTTTTTATTTTCTTATTCAATGGATCCTGCTACACCTAGACAATTGACATTGTTTGTTGCACTTGTTCACAAATTAAGAATAAATTAAGTTTAAAAATTTAAAAATTTAATTTTTTTATTTTTTGTATATTTTTGGAATTTTTTATTTTTTTACAATTAGAAAAAAATATTTTTTTAGTTTAAATATTTAAAAAAATTACAGATATGTTATTTACTAGATATTGCTTGACTTTATTTTTATTATTTAATTAGAAAACATTTAATAATATAATTTAAAAATTCAAAAATAAAAAATTTAGTTTTTTCAAATTTTTAATTTTTTAAAAAATATTTTTTTATTTTTTATTCTTATTTAAATATTAAAAAAAATTAATTTACACATCTGTTGTTTACTAAATATTGCTGGACTTTATTTTGTTATTATTTAAATAAAAAATATTTAATAATATAATTTAAAAATTCAAACATAAAAAATTTAGTTTTTTAAAATTTTTAATTTTTTAAAAATATTTTTTATTTTTTTATTCACCGGATAATGCTACACCGAGACAGTTGACTTTTTTTGTTGCACTTATTCACAAATTAAGAATAAATTAAGTTAAAAAATTTAAAATTTTAATTTTTTTATTTTTTGGATATTTTTGGTATTCTTTATTTTTTTACAATTAGAAAAACATTTTTTTTAGTTTAAAAATTAAAAAAAATAAATTTACAGATCTGTTGTTTACTAGATATTGTTGGACTTTATTTTTTATTATTTAAATAAAAAATTTAATAATATAATTTAAAAATTAAAAAATAAAAAATTTATTTTTTTCAAATTTTTTAATTTTTGAAAAATATTTTTTATTTTTTTATTCACCGGATAATGCTACACCTAGACAGTTGACTTTTTTTTGCTACACTTGTTCACAAATTAAGAATAAATTAATTTAAAAAATTTAAAATTTTAATTTTTTATTTTTTGGATTTTTTTGGAATTTTTTATTTTTTACAATTAGAAAAAAATATTTTTTTAGTTTAAATATTAAAAAAAATAAATTTACAGATCTGTTATTTAGTAGATATTGCTGGACTTTATTTTTTTATTATTAATATAAAAAACATTTAATAATATAATTTAAAAATTCAAAAATAAAAAATTTAGGTTTTTAAAATTTTTAATTTTTTTAAAAATATTTTTTATTTTTTATTCATCGGATAACGCTACACCTAATAGTTGACTTTTTTTCGCTGCTCTTGTTCAACAATTAAGAATAAATTAATTTAAAATTTAATTTTTTTTGGGATATTTTTGGACTTTTTTACTTTTTTACAATTAGAAAAAAATATTTTTTTTAGTTTAAATATTAAAAAAATAAATTTACATATCTGTTGTTTACTAGATATTGCTGGACTTTAGTTTTTTATTATTTAAATATAAAACATTTAATAATATAATTCAAAAATTCAAAAATAAAAAATTTAGTTTTTTAAAATTTTTAATTTTTTAAAATTATTTTTTATTTTTTTATTCATCGATAACGCTATACACCAAGACAGTTGACTTTTTTTGCTGCACTTGTTCACAAATTAAGAATAAATTAATTTAAAAAATTTAAAAATTTAATTTTTTAATTTTTTGGATATTTTTGGAATTTTTTATTTTTTAACAATTAGAAAAAAAATATTTTTTTAGTTTAAATATTAAAAAAAATTTACAGATCTGTTATTTACTAGATATTACTGGACTTTATTTTTTTATTATTTAAATATAAAATATTTAATAATATAATTTAAAAATTCAAAAATAAAAAATTTAGTTTTATAAAATTTTTACTTTTTGAAAAATATTTTTATTTTTTATTCTTCAGATAACGCTACACCTAAACAGTTGACTTTTTTTGCTGCACTTGTTCACAAATTAAGAATAAATTAATTTAAAAAATTTAAAATTTACCTTTTTTGATATTTTTTGAATTCTTTATTTTTTTACTATAAGAAAAAAATATTTTTTTAATTTAAATATTAAAAAAAATTTATAGATCTGTTGTTTACTAGATATTGCTAGACTTTATTTTTTTATTATTTAAATAAAAAATATTTAATAATATAATTTAAAAATTTAAGAATAAAAAATTTAGTTTTTTAAAATTTTTTATTTTTTCATAAATATTTTTTATTTTCTTATTCAATGGATCCTGCTACACCTAGACAATTGACATTTTTTGTTGCACTTGTTCACAAATTAAGAATAAATTAAGTTTAAAAATTTAAAAATTTAATTTTTTTATTTTTTGTATATTTTTGGAATTTTTATTTTTTTAGTTTAAATATTAAAAAAATTACAGATATGTTATTTACTAGATATTGCTGGACTTTATTTTTATTATTTAAATAGAAAACATTTAATAATATAATTTAAAAATTCAAAAATAAAAAATTTTGTTTTTTTCAAATTTTTAATTTTTTAAAAAATATTTTTTATTTTTTTATTCACCTGATAACGCTACACCTAGACAGTTGACTTTTTTTGCTCCACTTATTCACAAATTAAGAATAAATTAATTTAAAAAATTTAAAATTTTAATTTTGTTTATTTTTTTGATTTTTTGAAATTTTTTATTTTTTTACAATTAGAAAAAAATATTTTTTTAGTTTAAATATAAAAAAATAAATTTACAGATCTGTTGTTTAGTAGATATTGCTGGACTTTATTTTTTTATTATTTAAATAAAAAACATTTGATAATATAATTTAAAAATAAAAAATAAAAAATTTAGGTTTTTAAAATTTGTTATTTTTTTAAAAATATTTATTATTTTTTTATTCATCGGATAACGCTACACCAAGACAGTTGCCTTTTTTTGCTGCACTTGTTCACAAATTAAGAATAAATTAATTTAAAAATTTAAAATTTTAATTTTTTTATTTTTTAGATATTTTTAGAATTATTTATTTTTTAACAATTAGAAAAAAATATTTTTTTATTTAAATATTAAAAAAAATTAATTTACACATCTGTTGTTTACTAAATATTGCTGGACTTTATTTTGTTATTATTTAAATAAAAAATATTTAATAATATACTTTATTTTGTTACACACCAATGCTCAGCTCAACTTGTGAGCTGAGCATTCCCCTGATGCTTGGCACGGTACAAGGCAAATACACACAAGACCTCAATGCTCAGCTCAACTTGTGAGCTGAGCATTCCCCTGATGCTTGGCACGGTACAAGGCAAATACACACAAGGCCTCAATGCTCAGCTCAACTTGTGAGCTGAGCATCCTCCTGGGAGCACATCTCAACTTGGGCTGAAATTCAATTAAAAATCCAACTTAATTCATTTCTTCACCAAATCAAAAGCCCATCCAAATCCCAAAATCCAAGAATAGAAAGTGTATAAATAGGAGCTAGTTTGATGTAATGAGGACCTTTTTTTTTTCTTTTATTTTGGAACCTCTAGACTTTACTTTGAATTTTTCCTTTTAGCTTTCATTTTTATTTTTGAGCTTCTACTTTTGAATTTAGATCTTAGAGAATTGGGAAGGAGAATTGATCTCTCTTCTTCCTTGTTCTTGCCTGAGCACTCTTTACTTTCATTGCCTTGGATCTTGGGTGAAGAATTGAAGAACTTCTGTTTCAATCTCACCTTGAGATCTCTTCTTTAATTTTCTGCATAATTGAATTTCACTTTCTGTTCATTGCTTCTTTTTCAACTCTTTCTGCAATTTACTTTTCTTTATTTCATTTGCAACTGTTCTTGTTGGATCAAGGAAGGATTTGAGATCTAGACTTGTTATCTAGTCTCTTCCACTCCTGAGATCTTCAACCACTTTTAATTTGCTGCAAATTAAGCACTGCTTTCCTGTTTTTAAATTCTTCAAGGCATTTTACTTTTCTGTCAAGATTTACTTCACTGCAAGCCAATTTTCTCTTTTATGTTTAATGCAATCTACTTGTTCTTGTTTAAATTCTGCAATCCTAATTCCCAATCCCTTTTACAATTCAAGCAATTTATATTTCTTGCACTTTAAGCTTCAGCCATTTAAATTTCTTGCAATCTAAGTTCCTGCACTTTAAGATTCAGTCTCTTTACTTTCTTTGCTCTTTAGTTTACTGCAATTCTCCCTTTCTCCTTTACATTTCATGCAATTTAGCTTCTGTCAATTATAAACACTCAATCAATACTTGATTTGCTTGACTAAATCAACCACTAAACTAAAATTGCTCAATCCTTCAATCCCTGTGGGATCGACCTCACTCATGTGTGTTATTATTACTTGATGCAACCCGGTACACTTGCCGGTGAATTTTTGTGTCGGATCGTTTTTCGCACATCAAGTTTTTGGCGCCGTTGCCGGGGATTGAAATAGATTGACAATGATTAAGTGAAGTGGAGGTCTAGATCAAGAACTTTTTCTTTTCTGTCTCTTTAATTTTTGATTGACCCACTAACTGTTTGAATTTTTGCTTAAGCTAACTAAAACTTCACTTTAGCAATAGATTGAAGTGTCACTGGTTTTGTGTGTTTCTTATGTTGTGTTTATATGACAGATACAAGAAGAGCTACACCCACCTTTCATGAACAAGACGAACGAACCCTCAGGATATTAAGAAGAGCTGAAAGAGGGAAAAACATTGTTGGAGATGAGGAGTCAGAAGAAGAATTTCAAGACATGGAGGAACATTCAACCAATCCACCAGGAGGAGCAGCCAATAACAACAACAATCCACCACAGAGGAGAGTTTTGGCTTCCTATACTTTTGCAAATCCTAGACATTGTGGAAGCAGCATCTTAACTCCAAATGTCAATGCAAATAATTTTGAACTAAAGCCACAACTTATCACTCTAGTTCAAAATAATTGCTCTTATGGAGGAGGACCACTTGAAGACCCCAACCAACACTTGTCAACCTTCTTGAGGATCTGTGATACGGTCAAGACCAATGGTGTGCCTCCTGACAGCTACAAGCTACTGCTCTTTCCATTTTCTCTCAGAGACAAAGCCACTCAATGGTTGGAATCCTTCCCAAGAGACAGCATCAACAATTGGGATGATTTAGTAACCAAGTTCCTTGCAAAATTTTACCCACCTCAAAGGGTCATTAGGTTGAAGACTGAGGTACAAACATTCACACAAATGGAGGCTGAACCCATCTATGAGGCATGGGAGAGATACAAGGCTCTGATCAGGAAGTGTCCCCCTGAAATGTTCACTGAATGGGATAAGTTGCAGAATTTTTATGAAGGCTTAACATTGAAATCCCAGGAAGCATTGGATCACTCAGCTGGAGGCTCTTTGCAACTCATGAAAACTGCAGAGGAAGCACAAAATCTCATTGATATGTGGCCAACAACCAGTACTTCTTTGCTCACCAAAGGCAACGTCAACCATCACAAAGGAAAGGAGTGATGGAGTTGGAAGGAGTGGATTCAATCCTAGCTCAAAACAAAATGATGCAACAGCAAATTCAACAACAATTTGAGCAAATGGCCAAGAAGATTGACAATATCCAAGTTGCAGCAGTCAACACAAGCCAACCATCAACCGTTTGGGGACAAAATGAAGAAATTCAAGAGGAGCAACAGCAAGAACAAGTCCAGTATATGCACAATCAGAATTCTGGATCAAATGAAGTCTATGGTGATACTTACAATCCCTCTTGGAAAAACCATCCCAACCTCAGATGGGGAGACAACCACAATCAAACTCAGCAGCCATGGCAAAGGAACTCAACTCAAAGCAATTGGAAAAACACAAACCACAACAACCAGCCAAACACTAACTAAAACACATACAGAAAACCACAAAACACTTACTCCAACTCTAACCATCATCCATCCAATAACCAACTCACTAACCAAAATACTTATCATCAATCATCAACACCCACAACCAACCAATCTCACAAGACTCTCAGAGAATCACTAATCTAGAAATGCTCATGGAGAAGATGATGAAGAACCAAGAACTGACCACAAAGAACCAGGAATCCTCCATGAAGAACCTAGAGAGACAGATTGGGCAAATCTCCAAGCAGATTTCTGTTGAGAAACCATCAAGCTCACTACCAAGTGACACCATTCCTAATCCAAAAGAGGAGTGCAAGGCAATACAGCTAAGGAGTGGAAAAATCCTGGTGAAAATGAAGAAGCTACCAAGAAGCCAAAGGAAAGTGATGAGAAACAAGTTGAAAAAGAGGCAGCCAATGATGAAGATGCAACAGCAAGCAATCAGCCTCAAGAAAAAGAAGACCAGGCACCAAAATTTAGAAAAGAGAAGGAAGCAATGGGAAAGTCAACAAAGGAACAAAAGCAGGAAGTGAACTTCACACCTCCATTGCCATATCCTCAAAGGTACAGCAAAGAGACTAAGGACCAACACTTCCCAAAATTTCTTGAAGTCTTCAAGAAGTTGGAGATCAATATCCCCTTAGCCGAAGCACTTGAGCAGATGCCTTGTATGCTAAGTTCTTGAAAGAACTCATCAACAAAAAGAGGAGTTGGCAAGTTAATGAAACCATACTGCTTACTGAAGAATGCAGAGCACTAATTCAGAAAGGACTTCCCCTAAACTTGGAGATCCCGGAAGTTACCTTCAACCTTGCACCATTGGAAGTATGACTATCAACAAGGCGATGTGTGACTTAGGAGCTAGCATCAACTTAATGCCTATCTCTCTAGTGAAAAAGCTGTGCATAAAAGAGGTGAAACCAGTACAAATGTCTCTAGAATTGGTGGACAAGTCAATGATATATACCAGGGGTGTAATTGAGAATCTTCTAGTCAAGGTAGACAAATTCATCTTCCCTGCAGATTTTGTAATCTTAGAATCAGATCAAGATGAGGGTGACTCCATTATACTGGGAAGACCATTTTTGGCCACTGCTAGGGCCATTATAGACGTAGAGCAAGGAGAAGTAACCCTCAGAATGCATGATGAAAGTGTAACCCTGAGTGTACTGCCAGAAATATAATTCAATAATGAAAAGAAGGAGGATACGAAAACTGGCAGAGAAAATCTGCAATGGATAAAGGGAACTAGCAAGACAAACAACAACTGCATTCCCGAGCAAGAGGTAGATGATACAGCAGATCAAAAAGAGGAAGAGACTATACAAATAATGAAGAAGTTCAAGAAAACATTGGAGTGTTGGCAATTAAGAAAAGAGATCTCAAGAAGAAGCATGTTGTGAAAAAGGAAGGATCGACAAAAGGAGGGAAGAAAGACAAGAACAGAATCAAAAGGGATGGAGGAATAAAAAATTTCCAACAGAAGGGCTTTCCAAAGGTGACAAAGTGTAATTGGTTTACCAACAACTGGGAGCAAGTCAACAGACTGATGATTATTATACTGTGAACAAAATACTCTCACTAGAGCATGCTGAAATAGAGCACCAAGGAACAAAGAAGAAGCTCACAATCAGAGGGGACAAGTTGAGGCATTACAATCATCAACCACCTTAAAAGAGGGAGTCAATGTCAAGCTAATGACAATAAAAGAGCGCTCCATGGGAGGCAACCCATGCTTTATGATTCCTGTTTGCTTTTGAATTCAATAAAGTGTGATCAGTTTAGCATGATTTTGAATCTTTCTAGACACCCTTAACAGATGCATACAATGTTTTGAAATACATGCCAGACTTCTAAGTTTGGTGTGCTAGATAGCACACCAAAGTTAACAGTTCAAGCATTCTTAGATCATATGCTCAGTCATCTTGATGAAGTGTATGACCAAACACTAAGTTTGGTGTCTGCATGTGTACGAATTTTAAGAAAAAATCAACTTTTGTTTAGGAAGGCAAAATCATGCAGAGATGGATCATGCATTGTTTCATTTTAAGAGTTTATGCTAAGAAATAAATAGGACACTTATGATGAAAGTATCAATTGTGGCAAATGTTTATTTTAATTACTAAGCAAGAAACAAGTTTGGTGTTCACCAAACCTTGATTCACTAAGTAAGGGATACAATTGATCTTTCATAACTAAGGGCCATAAGATAGAATGTAAGCATTCACCACCTTACCACCGTGCTTTAAATAAGTTCTGAAGCATTTCATTTTGATTTAATTAGAAAAGAAAGTTGGAGAAAAAGACAAGAGGAAGGAACGGCTATGACAAGTCAAGAGAAGGATCACATGTGCCTAGAGAGGTGTGTCAATCTTGGAAAGTAAAATCTGCATGCTGCTCACCTTGAAGGACGAACTACATGCAACCAATGGGAAGAGAATCCTTGTTAACCTCAAGAGAACATGAAAGCCGTTCATCTAATGAAGTTGCCATGGTGTTCAATTCAATCTCCACCCTTCAAAAGCCATGACCGAATCATTCTGCAAGTGTGGTCTTTATCCAACATTTTGATAGTCGGCCTATAAATAAGACAAGGCACTTCGTGCATCCTACATGCCTAAAAACCTTCCTTACAAACAAGCCTCTGCTCCCACATCAGGCCATCCTATATACACACACCACTCCTCTCATAACAGCAATACTTCTTTCTTCAATCTCTTTATACCTCAAAATCATACCTCAACCAATCTCAAATCCACCCTTATATTGTCTTTTTGATCGCACTCATGGCTTCACCAAGTACAAGAAGAAGGCCAGGCAAGGAGCCCATGGTAGCCGAACCCCCAGCCTATGATGCAAGAAAGTTCAGATCTCCATTTCATGAAAGAAAATATCATAAATTCATGAAAACAAAGCTCATCATTCATGAAAGGGGCTTTGAACTTAAGGACGGAGAATACCCCATCATGAAGCAAATCACCAGTGAAAGAAGGTGGGATCTTCTATGTGACCCCTCCCCAAGATCAGTGCAGTCATGATCAGAGAGTTTTACGCAAATGCTGTGAAGGAAAGCAAAGACAGCATCCCTTACAAAAGCTATGTTAGAGGAAGTGAAGTAGATTTCAGTCCGGCATCCATCACAAGGGCCTTGAAGTTGAGAACTATAACTTATGATGAGCCCAGCTATGAGGACAGATTGCAGAGAGAAAATGACCCGGATGAAATCTTACAAGGGATATGCTTGGAAGGCACAGATTGGGAGAGGGATTCGAAAGGAGTCCCAAGCAGTCTGAAAAGAATAAATCTCATCCCCGAAGCAAAAGGATGGTATGAGATAGTAAGGAGATCCATACTCCCTACTGGAAACACCTCAGGGGTTACAATCAAGCGAGCACTCTTGACATACTGTATCCTACATGGAGGAGAAATCAACCTTGCAAAACTCATAGCCAACAGTATCCAGGAGATAGCTGAGAGCTTAACTAAATCCACTATGCTCGGACATGCAAGCACAATTCTAAGGCTGTGCGATAAAGCTGGAGTGATTTTTGAAGATGAGGACACAGAAAAAGTAAGAAGGGGATCTGGAATCTCAAAGAAAAGCATGGAAGGAACTGCTGAGGATGATGATCAAGAAGAAAGGCCCCAAAGAAGAAGAAGACCAGAGGAAAGAGGAGAAGAAGCTCACAAGGCCATAGACATGAGTCAACTGCAAAGAACTCTTGAGGAAATATCACAGCAAAATATGATAGCACAAGAGTAATACTTGAGAGACAGGGAGCAGAATGAAGCTTGGCAGCACAGAATGGAGGAAAGAATGGAGAGCTGGCAGCAACAATCAATGGCCCAACAACAAGAGTTTCAAGCCAAGATTCTTGAGGGACAAAGGGAACTAACAACAGGACTTCAAGAGGCATATAGTAAGATGTTCTTGACCCAAGCCAAATATGGGGAGTATACTCACAACCTATATCAATGGAAGAACATTCATCACACTATTGGAGAGGTTAGATACGTGCAACAATCTGAGTGTAATGAGGATGTGCAAGCAAGGTTGGAGTATTTAACCCAGAGCATGCCAACACTGAATCCACAGATCAAATTATTTGAGCAGTGCCAAGAACTGAGAGATCGGCAGGCAGCAAGGTCTCATCATTATACCCATGTAACACTTCAAAAGATTAGAGGAAGTTAGGCTTTCAGGTCTCACAGATTCTGTTTGGGATAGACGATGTCCTCGTGAAGAAGCTCAAGATTATACATAGAAAAGGAAAAAGAAGAAGGGGGAATCCATCAAATCCAAAAGAATGGAAATGCCTGACAAATAGAGGTGGTAAAGCTTCTTCTTACTATTGTTAAATAAGGAAGATGCATGTCTGAAACATGACATGCTCCAAATACTTTATGTTCAATTACTTCTTTTGTTTACATTAATAGTTAGTCAAGAATAAGCAATTTGCATAATAATTGTCATCGCTCATTAGCTTGAATACTTTGCTTTGTTTTCCCTTGCTGTTTGAATAAAAGAAAGATATTTGATTTAGAAAAGTAATTGTTCAATGTTGCAAAAGTTAGAATGGGAGTTAGTGGTGGTATGTGTTTGATTAAATTGTTAGCTCATAGAATAAATGCTGCAGGATGACTTGTTTCTTGAAGCTTAAGCTAGTTTGCTGCTATGATCTTTCAATTATTAAAAATCCCTTGAAAATAAACCAAACAGAAAGAAAAAGAAGAAGAAAAGCCAAAGCTGGCGAGAAAACAAATAATAAGGCTAGACACCAATAGCTTGGACCCTGGGACACATGCCTGTGGTGTTCTTGTACTAGGATATGCTTGGATAAGTAAATTCTAAGGGGTATTTCAAAACCTGGCCACTTAGATCAACTGATTTGGGATGGCCAATTGAAAGTCCACAATAAAGAGCACCTAGCTACAAAACATTTAGTTATCCAACGAGATGCTGGGCATCAATGATCCTAGGAAGAAAAGGTGAGCATGTGTCTGTGGTGAAGAATGTTGAGTGAAATTAAGCCAAAGGCCACTGCAACATTTGCCACAGTCTTTAATAAATAATAGCCTCTATGCAAAAGAAAAAAAAGAGAAAAAATATACAAGGGAAATAAGCAAAAAGTAAGGTATTGTAGCAGCAACCTTAGTGAACCCTTTAGGAGACATTGTTTGTTTTGACAGCAAGTAAATAAATGAGCTACTTTTGATCTGCATAAAACCCCATAGACCAAATTCAACTATCTGCTTAATAAGAACATATATACTTATCTATTTCATTCTATCTTCTCTTGTGTTTGATGCTTGCTTGGGGACAAGCAAGTTTTAAGTTTGGTGTTGTGATGACAAGTCATCTTAGCCTAGTTTCACTAGTCTTTTTCTTTGTTTTCATTAGGTTTTATGCACTTTCTTGCATTCTAAGTAAGTAATTTGGAATGGAAATGCATGACTTCTTTGAATCAAACAACCACCATTTAATTGATGCTAAATCGTGAGGTTTAGGCTAAATTTAATTGATTTTTAATGATTTATAACCTTGTGAATTTGGTGATACTTTGATTGGTTGTTTTGATTATTGTAGGTGAAGAAAAGAAGAAAGAAGAAAACGTGGCTAAAAAGTGTGGCTCAAGGAAGAAAAAGTGTGGCAAAGAAAGGAGGAAGTGTGGCACATGAAACCTTGAAGCTCACTCCAAGAGTACAATGCTCACTAAGTGAGCGCTACACTCACTCCCATGGGACCAAGGCACAATGCTCTGCTCACTTTGTGAGCTGAGCACAATAGGAAGCCAAGAAACAAGGAAAAGAAAAACAATGCTCAGCTCACCAAGTGAGCATTGTCAAAAGCATTGAAGGAATAATTCAAAGAAACAAGTTGCAAGTGCATGCCCAAGACTTGAACCCATGACAAGGGGGAGGAGGGAGGCGCTATTCAAAGGAAAATAAGCCAAAAATGGCCAATGCATTCCCCAAGGTTCGAACTCAACACCTTGAGGAAGCAAGGAGCAAGGCACCACAAGAAACCAAGGAAAAGCTTCAGCGCATGCTTCCCATGGGTTTCAAACAAGGACTTCCTGGAAGAGCCAATGCTCAGCTCACTTAGTGAGCAGAGCATTATACTTGGTGCATCACACAAGAACATCTCGGCACGGCAGGGGAGTGGAGCACGCACCAAGACACGGGCCAGCAGCACAAGACGCGCACCAAATTGGCACCAAGGACCAATGCTCAGCTCAACTTATGAGCTGAGCATTCCCCTGATGCTTGGCACGGTACAAGGCAATACACACAAGGCCTCAATGCTCAGCTCAACTTGTGAGCTGAGCATCCTCCTGGGAGCACATCTTAACTTGGGCTGAAATTCAATTAAAAATCCAACTTAATTCATTTCTTCACCAAATCAAAAGCCCATCCAAATCCCAAAATCCAAGAATAGAAAGTGTATAATAGGAGCTAGTTTGATGTAATGAGGACCTTTTTTTTTCTTTATTTTGGAACCTCTAGACTTTACTTTGAATTTTTCTTTTAGCTTTCATTTTTATTTTTGAGCTTCTACTTTTGAATTTAGATCTTAGAGAATTGGGAAGGAGAATTGATCTCTCTTCTTCCTTGTTCTTGCCTGAGCATCTTTACTTCAATTGCCTTGGATCTTGGGTGAAGAATTGAAGAACTTCTATTTTAATCTCACTTGAGATCTCTTCTTAATTTTCTGCATATTGAATTTCACTTTCTGTTCATTGCTTCTTCTTCTACTCTTTCTGCAATTTACTTTTCTTTATTTCATTTGCACTGTTCTTGTTGATCAAGGAAGGATTTGAGATCTAGACTTGTTATCTAGTCTTTCCACTCCTGAGATCTTCAACCACTTTTAATTTGCTGCAATTAAGCACTGCTTTCTGTTTTTAAATTCTTCAAGGCATTTTACTTTTCTGTCAAGATTTACTTCACTGCAAGCCAATTTTCTCTTTTATGTTTAATGCAATCTACTTGTTCTTGTTTAAATTCTGCAATCCTAATTCCCAATCCTTTAACATTCAAGCAATTTACATTTCTTGCACTTTAAGCTTCAGCCATTTAAATTTCTTGCAATCTAAGTTCCTGCACTTTATATTACTTGCACTTAAGATTCAGTCTCTTTACTTTCTTTGCTCTTTAGTTTACTGCAATTCTCCTTTCTCCTTTACATTTCATGCATTTAGCTTCTGTCATTATAAACACTCACCAATACTTGATTTGCTGACTAAATCAACCACTAAACTAAAATTGCTCAATCCTTCAATCCCTGTGGGATCGACCTCACTCATGTGAGTTATTATTACTTGATGCGACCTGGTACACTTGCCGGTGAGTTTTGTGTCGGATCGTTTTCCGCAATCATACTACACCTAGACAGTTGACTTTTTTTGCTGCACTTGTTCAACAATTAAGAATAAATTAATTTAAAATTTTAAATTTTTAATTTTTAAATTTTTTGGATATTTTTGGAATTCTTTATTTTTTTACAATTAGAAAAAAAATTTAGTTTAAATATTAAAAAATAAATTTACAGATCTGTTGTTTACTAGATATTGCTGGACTTTATTTTTTATTATTTAAATAAAAAACATTTAATAATATAATTTAAAATTCAAAAATAAAAATTTAGTTTTTTCAATTTTTTAATTTTTGAAACTTTTTTATTTTTTTATTCGCGGATATGCTACACTAGACAGTTGACTTTTTTTGCTGCACTTGTTCAATTAAGAATAATTAATTTAAAAATTTAACATTTTATTTTTTTATTTTTTGGCATTTTTGAAATTTTTTTTTTTTTTACCTAGAAAATATTTTTTAGTTTAAATATTCAAAAAATAAATTTATAATCTGTTGTTTAGTAGATATTGCTGGATTTATTTTTTTATTATTTAAATAAAAATTTATAATATTTTAAAAATTAAAATAAAATTTAGTTTTTTAAATTTTTATTTTTTTAAATATTTTTTATTTTTTTATTCATCGGATAATGCTACACAAGCAGTTGAATTTTTTTTGCTGCATTTGTTCAATTAAGAATAAATTATTTAAAAATTTAAAATTTAATTTTTTTGGATATTTTTTGGAAATTTTTATTTTTTTACAATTAGAAAAATATTTTTTAGTTTTAAATATTAAAAAAAAATAAATTTAAAATCTGTTGTTTATAGATATTGCTGGATTTTATTTTTTTTTATTATTTAATAAAAACATTTAATAATATAAATTTGAAAATTAAAAAATTAAAATTTTGTTTTTTAAATTTTTATTTTTTTAAAAAATATTTTTTTTATCACCGGATAATGCTACACCTAGACAGTTGACGTTTTTTGCTCCACTTATTCACAAATTAAGAATAAATTATTTAAAAAATTTAAAATTTTAATTTTTTATTTTTTGGATATTTTTGAAATTTTTATTTTTTACAATTAGAAAAAATATTTTTTTAGTTTAAATAACTAAAAAATAAATTTACAGATTTGTTGTTTAGTAGATATTGCTGGACTTTATTTTTTATTATTTAATAGAAAATTTTATAATTAATATAAAATTAAAAAAAAGTAGTTTTTAAAATTTTTAATTTTTTTAAAAATATTTTTTTATTTTTTATTCATCGATAACGTACACCAAGACGGTTGACTTTTTTTACTGCACTTGTTCATAAATTAAGAATAATTATTTAAAATATAAAAATTTAATTTTTTATTTTTTTTATATTTTTTGAATTTTTTATTTTTTTACAATTAGAAAAAAAAACATTTTTTTAGTTTAAATATTAAAAGAAATAATTTACAGATCTGTTGTTTATAGATATTGCTGGACTTATTTGTTTTATTATTTAATATAAAAATTTAATAATTAATTTAAAATTAAAATAAAAATTTAGTTTTTTAAAATTTTACTTTTTTAAAAAATTTTTTTATTTTTTTCATCGGATAGCTACACCTAGATAGGGGTGGCATGGGGCGGGTAGGGCGGGTTTTTGCTCTACCCGGAACAAAACCCGCATTGAACCCGCCCCGCCTCTACCCGCGGGTAGTAAAATGTTAAACCCTAACCCGTCCCTGCGGGTACCCGCCCCGCCCCTACCGCCCCTATAATTATTAAATCCAAAAATAAAATAAAATTTTAAAAATTATATAACTATTATTTATATACATAACATAAATTAAAGTAAAAATTTAAATATGATACAATATTATTAATCATTTTACTATTTATTTTATATATATCTACATATATTATATATTAAAATATATATTTATATATCTATTATATATACCGGGGCGGGTAGGGGCAGGTTCAACTAAACCCGACCCCGCCGCCCCGCCCAAGAACCCGCCCCGTTAAAACCCGCCCCGGTGCGGGTGCGGGTAATTACCCCGCCCGAACGGGTAGGGGCGGGGTGGGTACCCCACGGGTTCGGGTAGTGTTGCACCCCTACACCTAGACAGTTGACTTTTTTTTGCTGCACTTGTTCACAAATTAAGAAAAATTA